>NW_010108017.1:0-56468 GCF_000699245.1 Pterocles gutturalis | reverse complement strand
GCAGGAATGAATCTGGTGCACTGTGAGTAGAGAATAAATTGCTTCATTTACTTATTTTTGGAGAAACCATGTGTGCAGCTGATCTGGGAATACTACAAATGACTCTATTGCACTGTTGCTATCATGTCACTAATAGTGTTGCAACAGGAGGTGTTCTTGAGACTTATTCTAACAGAAATATATAACTTTTGTTTTGTTTGCATACTTATATATCTCATTATTATGTGAAAAACAATGTGCAGTTTAGCATTTGTTAATGGGATATGGGACCAGGAAGGAGCAGATGGAGTACTGGGATACTGAATGCATAATAAGTTTGATCCTGAAAGTCCTCGTGTGATTTTTCAGCTCAAGACGGTTGCTAAATTCTACTGCAAAGCTGAGCAGAAACCATGCCTCTGTTCCAGCACTGAAGGCACAGTCCATCACACTAAACAGTCTTGAGGGTCAAGCATTCTCTGCACCTGATCAACTCTTAAAGGGAATAAAAAGACAAGATTTTTTTTATTTTGTTTTGTGATTAGTTCTTTGGTTTCTTTTACTGTTCAGTGAGGAGCTCTGAAAATAGGATGGCTCATTCTCTTTCAAGTGATTTGTGATGGGTTTGCCCCTGGTTGGGGACCAACACACACACCCGTTCACTCAATCGCCCCCCCATCCGAGGATAAGGGAGAGGATTAAAGGGGTAAAGGGAAAAAAAGAGCTCGTGGGTTGAGATAAGGACAATTTAATAACTAAACTACAATAATATTGAAAATAATACTATATACAAATATACAAACGAGTGATACACAGTGATACTGCCCCCCACCCGATGACCAAGGCTCAGCCCGTTCCTGGCTAACGATCCCGGAGCAGGGAGTGTCCCGAAACCACACCCACCGAACGGAGATAACAGTCCGAGTGTCCCAGACCGAGAGCTGACCAATGGGGCAGAGAAGGCCTTGGGAGAGCAACCACCTGGAGCGAGATGACCCAGAGCAAAAGAGATCCAGAACCAAAAGCGACCCAGAAAAAAGGGACGAGCTTCCAGAAGGTCCCCACCTATATACTTGGCATGATGTGTATGTTATGGAATAGATTATTGGCCACTTTGGGTCTCAATCCCGAACCTAAGATCAAATCCTGGGCTAGTAACTGGGGCTGTGCTCCCTCCCAGCTTCTCCTGTTTGCAGACAGCCAGAGAAGCTGAAAGACTTTTTATCAGCTTTCTTCTTAGCACAAATCCAAAACACAGCCTCTTGTTAGCTATTATGAAGAAAGTTAACCCTGTCTCAGCTTAACCCAGGGCGTGACTGAAGATAACCTTTGCTGGGATATTGTCCTAACTATTTCTGTCTTCAGCTGAAAAGAGAGTCCTGAATGTCATCCTCTGCTCACCCATGTGTCTAATGCTAACGGGTAACCATGGGGCTCACCAATCTGAGGACAAGTAAGCAGGGTTATAACCACTTTGTACTAATATGCACCTTCATTTAATGTGTTATAGCACCTTTCTACCTCTCAGAATAAGATCTTGGGACAAAATTATTTCTGCAAAAATCTGTTTGTCCATCCTCTTCTCCATGTCAGACTGTGGCTCTTCAAATCTGATGGAATAGACCTAAATCTTTTGTCTTGTAAAGATAAAGATCAAATCATTCTGTGACACTTGTTGGTCAGGATACATTGAGCTGTGGATACATCTGTGACCACAGCATGGATTAGACATACATGCCAGGCTGCAGCTAGACAGCTCAGATTTTAAGAGCCTGTTCTGCAGCAAAATGACTCTTTGACTCATCTAACACAGACTTGTTTAATAAATCATAACTTTTCAAACTTCTGGAAAATGGCAAGATGTGGCAAACAAGAGTTTACAGTCTTAAGATGGTTGCAACTGAACCCTAAGTAGCTAGAATACAATTTACTGCAAATGCTACATGAGACGAGAACATGACAGACAAGAAATCTTCATGTTTTCAACAGCAAGTGAAAGTGCAGCTCCAGCAAACTGTAATTTTTTTGGGGAAAAAAAAAAGGTTGTGAAATGTTAAGGCAGGCATCAAACCTGGAATTTTTCACAGGCTTTTTGTTTCTTCATTGCAGCAGATCCCTGAATTCAGGCATTGTGTCTTGGGTGACCACAAAGGGGAAAGCATTGTTTCGGAAAAGTCAGTGCCTTGGGGTTCCCTTACTTTTGCACCGGGCTGAATTCAATTCTCCTGCCTCTCTCAGAGACCTTCTCAGAGACCTTCCAGCGAAGACAACACCTCTGACCCACAGCACCAGCAGCTCTGAAAGGAGATAAAGTTTTCAGCTAAATAGACTCCTGTGCATGTGACATTTGTTTTCATATTCATATTGATCCTCCATCCAGCAGGGCATAGGGATAGGACACTGTGAGTGGCCACCGGAGTCACTGCATGCAGGCCCTAACCTCCGTGCTAACAAACAAGTAACAGCCGGGTCGGGGGACTGCACGGCGTGATCCCACATGTGTGCATACTCTGTGGGAGTGTGTTGTGGCTTTGAACCCAGCTAGCGACAAACACCACACAGCCACTCACTCACCTTCCCCCCTCCCAGGGATGGGAAAGAGACTTAAAGGGATAAAGGGAAAAGAGACTTGTGGGTTGAGATAAGAACAATTTAATAACTAAGCTATAATAAATGGTAATAACAGTAGTAATATATACAAAGATACAAACGAGTGATACACAGTGATTCTGCTCACCACCCAATGACCAAGGTTCAGCCCATTCCCGGTTAATGATCCCAGAACAGAGAGAGTCCCAAAACCACAATCCCAGAAAAAAGGGAAGAGCCTGAGAGATGACTGAAGGAGCGAGGCAACCCCAAGAGAGGGGCAACCCAGAGAGAGAGTGAGAACTTCTGGACAGATTCTCATCTCCATACTGGGCATGACGTGCATGATATGGACTGCACCATTGGTCAATATAGGTCTCTATCATAAACCTAAGGTTGAATCCTAGGCTAGTAATTGTGGCTGTGCTCCCTCCCAGCTTCTCCTGCACCTGCACACACTGGCACTGCAGAGAGACTGAAAAGTCCTTGACTGTCCTGGCAGCAAATAAGTGTGTTATCAGCCACCTTCTCAGCACAAATACAAAACATAGACTCTTACTAGCTACTGTGAAGAAAGTTAACTCTCTGCTGAAACCAGGACAGACAGAAAATGCTTCCTAACACCTACAGAAAGACTATGTTGTGCCAGAGGGAGAAATCAGGAGGACGTGACAGCATCATCTGCATACCAGATTCCTGTATCTTTGTCAATAGAATTCCCAGATGACAATGCTCCAGCCTCCCAAAAAAAGGAAATTACTCCTGCAGAAATTCTTCCTAATTAGGAAAAAAATTCCTCTGGACCTATATCTGATGATTGGTTTAGCACATGTTGATTGGGTGAGCAGCTGGTCACACACAGCCATTTAAAGTTACTAAGCAGAATTAAGTCCTACAAATATTTATAATTTTGAACTTATTTAAAGTCATTAAAGTCTTTATTTAAAAAAAATCAGTATATCTGCTCTCAATCTTGACCAAATTAAACAAATCAAAGTCACTCAGTGTTTTGTAATACATTTCCAAAATCATCTTAGTACTCTGTTGTCATAATTTTCCAGTTTTAGTTCATTTCAGTGTTGGTGACGAGAAAAGTCTGAACTGTTTAAAATGAAGTTTTATCAGTATTTTCTATAGCAATACTAGTAATTTCCTGGTTTAGCTAAAAAACATCTCAAAGAAGCCAAGATACAGTTTTAACACTTACTTTAATGAGGTCAAGATTTCACTCACAAATTTGTAAAAAACCTTTTTTTACCTATCTGTGGTATGTGAAGCACATCCTAGAGTTTAACGCCAAAGCCTTTCTCCTAGGACCATCTTGGCTCAATAAGCACTGTGGAATGAGGCACGGTTCAGATACCACAATCAAACAGAAAACTGAATACCTGCATCTTGATGTAAAATAAATTTCCATTAGCTTTTCCTCCTCTCAGCTCATTAACTTTGATGAAGCAAATGTGTACATTCTAATGAAAAAATAATTGCTGAAAAATTCAGTTCAAATAAAACATACAAAAGGTTTCAATCATAATTATACGTTTCCAATACCATTCTGTGCCTGAAACTAACCCACAAGTCAAAGTGCTGATATATAAACCACTCACATTCTGATAGTATCATTTTTATTCTGAATGAAAAAGAATGAGTGGGTGAAAGTAATTTCATGTTAAAGAAGACAGTATTTGTTTGATTTTAGATCTAGAAATTAATAAATATGAAATGTAAAGAAAGCCCAAACTCAGACCAGCTATACAGGGCTTTCAAGCTTTCTCAAGCATCACTGGAATATTGTGAAATTTGTGTGAAATTCTTATACAGTTGTTTGGTTGGTTTTTTTGGTTTTTTTTTTTGTCTGTTTCCCCCTTGTGTAGTTAAAAGAGCTTTAAGTTCTCTTTAGAAAACAAGCATTTAATTTCTAGCAACATGAGATTTCTGAATAAAGGAGATGCCTTTGTTGTGCACTCCATCAGCCACACAAGGAAACACAGTACCTGTGGAAGGGCTGTAACACGCATCTCAGCTCCTGCCGCTGTGCTTGGCTGTGCCGTGTCTCCATGGAAACATTTCAGCAGACGCGGTACCTACCGGTGACCAAACAAAGATTTTCCTGTTGCTTTGCAGAAGAGGTAAAATGTAAGCTGTAGTGAATGTAGCATCTTTCCTTGACCCTGGATCTGTAAAGCATTGTCAGGCCAGGGTATCAATTCTTCATTTTCTACCTGCGCTCCCACCTCCAACCCCCCAAAAATGAGGAGCAATTGGGGAAGAAAGGGAATGGGTAGTTTTTAAACAGATATATATATATATATATATTTACAGCAGGATGTAAAATCTCAAAGTCAAATTCAAAGTCACAGTTCTTTCTTTTGAGAAACAAAGAGAAGCCCTCAAATCAGTCACTAGCAGAGTTCAGAGTAGGGTGTTTCAAATTGCAGCAGTGTGCTTGCTGAAATTAAGATTGTAAGAGAAAGAAATACGAATAATGAATGTACTGTTCTATGAAAGAACGGTAACCTCCACTTTAATTTCAGCTGCTTTGAGATGAATAACTGTATATCCAAGGAAAAGTTTTTTCACCATTAAGTGACAGGAGCGGCTGGTGCTTTTGACTAGAGTGTTCTGTTCAAGATAGCACAGAGCTGCATTAGAAGAGTAGGAAAAAGCAATCTATACCAGATCAGGAAAAATACAGGAAGAAAGAGGCCAGTGGAAATAACTTTGTCTTTTGTTGCAAGTTAGAAAACAAAGAAGTCAGATTTAAAGCATACTTAGTTTAGCCTTTGGGATGATTCCTTTAGGGGTTTGGAAGTTTGAATAAGATGAAACTACTTAATAACTGGGATTTTCTGCACATTCCTCTCAAAGGCCTGTGCTGGTCACATGGGATGGAGCATTAATTCTCCTTTTTCCTGTATCTTCTACTCACATATGAAAAGCATATGCAATCACAAGAGGAATTCAAAATTTACACTGATAAGTAAGACAGGGAGAAATATCTCTGCCTTCTTATCAGTTTCTGATTATCATTTGAATAGGAAAATGATGGCAAAATAAAAATTTCCACAGTGCTCTCATCCTTCTGTGTAAGAAGGATATCAAGATCATCTGTATCCTGATACAGATGCCAGTAGTATGCCTACTGTGCTACATTTATGTTTTCACTAACACAAAATAAACCTTGCTAAGTAGCAAGGACAGATCATTAGTTTGATTACCACTAACAGTCTGCAACCTCTGCATATAAAAAGCATCCCGCAATTAAATCTGTCAAGCATGACAGAACATGTTTTATTTATTTTTTTAAAATAATTATCACACTGATATTGTCAGCTTTGTTTACCACAACATTGGTATTTTAGCAATTTATGATGATTATAGTTTCTTCTAATTATAATAGAGGTTTTATTTAAAGTTCTCTGTTCAAATGATTTAGAGCAAAAGCTGATGTAGATTGTAGCTGATGTTAGATTGTTCTCATCAACAAAACATAAAGCTATAGTGCTGATATTCTTTCTCAAGAACCTGTGTTTTCTTATTTTGTCTTGGGAGACCAGGACAACTTCAGACTTCCAGAACTAAATTATTATAATGGATGTGTGACAATGAAAGCCGGGTGTGCCTGTGTTCCCTCCTGGGCAGGTAGGAGCTGGCTCAGAGCTGCACTGGTGGTGGTGGTACAGCTTGAACTGTCAAGTCCTGCCGAAGGCTTCTCAGCTGTAACTTAATGCCATGGATGCTGTCACTTGGCATCAAAACTGTGTCCTGTGTCTGGTCGTTTCAGACAGCACAGATTTGTGAGTATGTGCTCGCAGAAGAGCATGTCGATGGAGCTGGCTACAGGAGCACAGCCAGCTGCTTCACACACCTAAGCAGGAAAAGGAAAACATTTAAAATCCAAATTCAAAGCACATTTTCTTACTATGCTTCACCTTACCTGGGATCCTGATGAAAATGAGATTTGGCTAAAGCCAGAACATAATAAGGGTGCTCATATTTGGCTTTTAAGAAAACTTGGTGATATTATCTAGATTTTTCATTTAAAGAATTCCAGATGTGTTTAGCTGTATCTCTGTTAGAGGGCATTTCCTTCAAGAATGAATTTGTTGTTCTTCCTGACCTGGTGGGGGATTTGGTGCTGCCTTCATGACCTGGAAAATATATTACATTAACTCCCTTCACCAAACAGAATGGTCCCCAGTTTCTTCTATAAACCGTGAAAGGCAGGAATGAATAAGAAAACCTGCTGCTTAAAGCTATCTTGCAAACAATGACTGTGGAGTATAATGCTTGTTTCTAAGAGCAGAATAACCATTTTCATTAATACTGTACGAATTTTCCTTTTTGTGACTACACAACCGTTACCAATTACATGTTCCTTTGTTATCTTTCCCCAAATTGGGTTTAAATCTTAAAAAGACTATGCCTGTTGTTACCACCATATGAATAATTCTAGATCCTGTATTTTGCTGCAGTCCAATGGAGAGAAGTGAGGAGAAAATGATGTATCCAAAGAAAAAAGAAAAGTATTTTAACTTCTTTACTATTCCATGCTTAGTATTGAATTTTGAAAAATAATTTCTTACTAATATTCCAGATAGTTTATCACACACACAAGAAAAATTTATTTTGAAAACTATGCATATGCCAAAAATTGAGAGTTTTCTTTTCAATGAGCAGTAACATTTTGAAAAAAAAGACAACATATTTATTTTGTTTTTGAAGAAAAAAGAAAATATGTCCTTTTGCATTTCCATTTTGATTTTTGTTTTGTTTTGCTTTCAGTAGAATAGAAAAAAACTGGCAAGACACAGGGAGAGAGGGAAGAAAAGCAAAAAATTAAAAGCAAATTGGGATTATAAATCAAAATGACAGAAAATTTAAGTATGTTGTTTTGAAATGTCTGTATTACTGAATTTTAACAGTGAAATTAGTTTAAAATAATTAGGTTTATTATTTTCTTTCCAAACACATTTATTTTGACAGAAATACCTTTCTATATAAATCTTTCAAAATCAAAATTCTTTGACAATTTCTAATTCTTCTGGATTTTACCACATCCTGATATAAGGAGAAAAAAAATTAAGTATATTTAAAAACCATTGAGCAGCTTTTTAATTTTTTTTGTAGAAAGCTTATTCATATCTGTTCAGAATATTTTTCCCCTAAACTCAGCAAGCATTTAAACAGTAAAGTAGATCATAGAAAATGTTCATTAGTTAGACGTTACATGAAGCTAGGTAACTCATTCCTCATTGCTGACTATATTTTTTTAAATTGTCACTATTTATTTAACCTTAAAAATATGTGGTCACACAGTCATTTAGAGAAAAGAAGAGATTTGAAATACTGTCCTTCTAAAAAATCACCAGAAGACATTAAGCTACTTAAATATTTAAGTGCTACTTCTTATTAAAAAAAAACCCCAAAACTTTAAAATAACAAGTGACCTTCATGCTTACATAAAAAGCATCCGGTGTGTTACAAGTCAAAGAGCAAGAAGCACAGCCTTGAGCTTCCACCAGGACACAATATTTTTTTTAAAGTTCATATTTTAACCTTCAAACAGAAAGAGGAAAAATCTGTCTTCAGATTCAAACTGTTTCACAAAATTAACCTGTGTCCTTTTCCAAGTCTTCCTGAAACCTTACAAAGGCGCAAGAGTCATGGAATATGAATTTTCTAAGATTTCTTAAAAATAAACAAAAAAAGTTGTTAAAGGTGTGTTTCTCCCTGTGCTATGGAAAGGCTGCCACTTTTTTATTTCCCTTGTTTCTTATCTTGCTTTGTCAACAGCTAGAACAACTAGGATTTCTACAATTATACACAATAATTTCTAGTCTTCATCTATACACTTATCTCTTCACTTCATCTGGCTTGTTTCCTTCCTGACTGAATTCTTTGGGACTTCCCTGAGTGCATGACAAGATTCTTAAATTTGGGAACCTATTCACAAGTTATTGGAAAAACAGAAACCAAAAGCCTTGCTTCACTCTATCAAATCCATTTTTGTTTGATTTAGATAACTACTCACAATTCTGCAGTATTCATACTCTATCTCAGCTCAAAACAGAAAAATATTTAAAGGCAGAATTGATTTAATATTTTTAAATGGTTTTATACTTAAATAATTCCGTTTCTGGGGAAATGTGATATTTTCCCAAGAATAAAATGTGGTATTGATCAGAAAGTGAAAATTCCACTACATGTACAATGTTAAGGTTTATAGGTTTCCAATGGATAGATATACATAACAAGTATAAATAGACAACATCTCATATTTATCTGTGAGGAGCAGACATCAAAGATTTGAAGGTCCTCAGCAAGGCAGAGAAAGCTGTTTTCTGGGTCCTTGATGTAGATGAAGCTATGATTTTGTTGTCCTGCAAATCTGTTTAGCCAGCTACCACAAACACTGCTATTATTTCAGGATTTGCCTCAACTTTTAGTGACAAACGCTTTTTCATACACAAGCATTCCACAAATGCAAGTTTAAGTGGTTGATTACAATGTCATAATCGATTTATGGGGGATTATGGCAGAACTGTGAGAACTATGATTTAGAGAAGATGTACAAGGCATTATTTGCTGATGGGAAGCCAGAATATATATAAGTATTGCATATGATACTTTGCAGAACGTTGAAGTACCTAAAGTAGGCTTAAAGCTTTTTTCTAAAAAATCTGTCAAACAGAAAATGGTTAATTAAGGTACTATGTTTCAAAGATGCTGTATCTGAGTTGGAGACAAAGGTTAGTCTAGATTCAAGTAACCTGGTAGAATTCCACTGAGTTCCAGAACACCTTAACTACATATTCTAGGGTTCTGTAGAGTTCAAAATGTTTGTCTTCTACAGCAAAAAAAAAATACCATCTTTCCATTATTCATTCCTTGACACTGAGCCATTAGCATATCATGGAAAACCTCAGTGTTCAAAAAGTATTGGCTGATAAAGATTGAAGATTTTTTCTGCTAGTAACCTGGAACATAATTTAACTAAAAATATTTATTTAAAAAAAAAATTTAAAAAAAGACCAAAAATAATTACATTCCCTGGTTTTCAAAGTTTTTGAATCTATAGTTCTTCACTTCTGAAGTACATTGAAATTTAATTTCCCCTTCCATTTCCTATTTTAGAACTTCTTTTGAAATGCAGCTTGGCACATTTTATCTTTTCATCTACATCCTGAGCTGCAGTAATTTGAAGCAGAATTGAGCACTATCCTAAAATAAAGAAGTGTTCTTCCTAAGGTGTCTTTTGCTCTCTGTCTCTTTATTTCACTGAACCTGGAAACAATCATGTGTGAATGAGATATATTCTAATGAACCTGTACTTTTTAGTTCTCAAAATTAAAAGAAAGGAAAAATACTAGTTGAGACAGTCTTTAGTTCAGAATTGAGACTGAGACACACACTGTAAATAAGCAAAGACTATTCTGTTGATTTTTGTAGAGTCTTTGCTTTGTTAATTTCAAGAATACATTGGTTAAATCCCAGAACTACTTTATGGAAGTTCTTTCATGGCATTATTCATACCTTTTATCTGAGCAGTTATGGTTGTTTTTTTCCTTTTCTGACCAATGACTTCGATAAGAGTTTGCAGTTGAGCTGATCCTGGATTGTCTAACTTAACCTTTATCAAATGGAGCCACCTTCAGGAAGGCCCGCGGATCTCTGAATATTTGTCATTCCACATGTCCAAGGAAGCATCCTGGCATCTTCAGTTGTGAGAAACATTCAGGGACTTAAGACAAAAGAAAAAAAGAGATGCAGTTACTAATGCATAGACATATTTCAACATTTCATGTATCATAACTCTGTGTTTATATCCATTACAGGAATTTTAAATTAAAATTCCATGCACATTGTTATTCCTTATTATCCAGGCTTTGCTTGTACAAGCATAAATATAAATTCTTGAAGGAAATGAGATATAATACTAGACTTACACAAAAGGAAATTAAAAAATGCAAATTTTCAAGTGAGATGTCAGGATTTTTTTCTAGTAAGGGCTTTTATATTTTTCCAGGCAGAAATAGTGAAATTACATTCCACCTCTGCATAAATAATATACAGAAAACATTATGTAGATGGAGAGGCAAGTATTAACGATTTAGAAGACTTATTTCTTCATACGGTCCAGCTGCTCCCATGTTTCACAGAACAAACTCAACATTTAGATAGATGCTGTCTAAAAGAATGTCGTTAGCTCTTCCTTAATGGTTAGCTGTGAGAGCTTGTTGTGCCACTGAGTATCATCATTGCATAGAAACTAAGGGCTCTTTATCACATAAAAACTTTCTCTGGTCACAGCTGATTTCTTTGAAACAAATGACTGCTTCATGAAAACATTTCATGTCTGTCTTTTCAAATAATCATAATTAAAACTAGTAAAAAGATTGTTCCACTGAGAAGCAGCTGAGAGACACTGATGGGATAATACATGGTGCACCTCCTTAGCTACATGAATTTCATTCTTTTGCTGTAGTGAAAATAAGTATTTTTTTCTTTATTTTTACCTAAAAAAAAGACTGTGACTGCCTTCCTGTAGCTCTAAATTTAAAAAAGAAAAACATCTTCTGTGTCTTTTGATTGCTTTAATCCTGCATTTGCTGCCTGTGCTGCAAGTTGGCACAAGCTGGCATAATGTAAAGAAGAGCGGAAAAATATAGAAAGAACAAGAATGGGAAAAAAGTTATCTAACTATAGATATGGAAAACCAGTGTCTCAGTCATTGTAAATGTGATAAACAATAGGATTAGTGGAAGATCTACTGCAATCCTGTAAACCAGAGGCTGTTGATACAGCCTGATTCCTTGTAACTGTGGGGAAACGGAGGAAGCAACTTGATCATCATTATTTTTTTAGCACTGTAAAGCTTATGGAATTATGAATACAGGAAAACTGGAAAAAAAAAATATCTTCTTTTAGTAGAATGCAGACCAGGGAATAGAGAGGATGTTTTGAGTTATTTCCTGGAAATGATGGTTAAAAGGAATATCTGCTTGATATTCTTTGTTGTTCTTGGTACTTCTGTTGTTTTATAGGGATGCTACAATGGACAAGACTTCATTGTGTTAATCCCCATAGAAAAAGAACAAAAAGATGATCCGTATCTCTGTTTACAAACAAAATGTAGCTGAAAACCAAGGCAAAAATACAAGCAGAAAAACTAATTAGTCCACTGAAAAACTGAAACAAAGTTAATCAGAAATAAACAACAAACAGGACAGTGACCTACACAGGGTGTGGATTGCCTTTTGCTATATGACCTGGGCACACATTCTCTACATATGTTGCTGCATAAACTCTGATACCAGGACCTTCAGCAGTAATTTCCAATGAAGGTGGTCAAACCCACAGGAAGGACCATTAATGTCAGCACTGTCTGGCTTCCATATCAATTAAAGGTAACAAAAAAAAAAAAAAAAAAAAGAGAGAATAATTTATCAAAAGAGAGAGAAGAATTTATCAAAATCTTTCTTTAATTGATCAAAGAACAGCAGATAGGTCTAAAAGCAATAGTTCCTTGTAGAGACCAGAGAATATGAGGAAACAGAACACAACTGAACAGAAGTGAACAGCAGTGAGCAGTGCCATCAGCACCAGAACGTAACAAGTATAACAAAAACATTTATGAGTACTTCGCTATTAGAATGAAATACTCATAGAGTACTAATTCAAGAGATAGATATCATACTTGAAACAACTACAAATATAAATGAAGATTTAATACCTAAGTACTTCAGAAAGTTATTATCTGTCTGTACAAAACTTGATCAGAAATTTGATGTCATCTCTTTGTCATGAAGTATGGAAAATATTCCAAAGGGTTATGGAATAAGGACCAAAAAAACCCTCTTAATTCTTTTAAAATGTTACTGTTCTTACACTTCTTCTGATATCAAACATTTCCAATTCATTATAATTGTATGTTTCATACAGATAGATCTCTTGAAATGTTTATGAGCTGTATCGTGTTTTAATGACCCATTTCCATACCTGTTTCCATTATTGGAGAAAAGAAGTAATAGCAAGTGTTCTACAATGGTTCCATCAAATACTGCAAACTTTTCAGCAGATGTCATTATGATAAAGTGAGATGGTTGTAGTTCAATCCAGAAAGTAAGAAAAATAAATTAATGACATTAAGTGTCCCAAATATCAGCCTGAAATGGAAAATGAATTAGTTTGTCTTGTGTGTCTGCTGTGTCTTCTCAAGTATTTAATTTTGTATTACATTGCTTTTTAGCCTTCTTCCTGAGATACACTATCTAAGTGTTTTATTCTGCTGGTAGAACATGATTTTCTCTTGTTATTTGCACTTCTTCTTTACATCTTCCAATGTGTAATTGAAGGATACCCTCATATCCTATGATAGGATTAACCAGAAGTAGCTTCATACAATATATTATTTCATAACACATACTGATGCTATAGTTGTTTCTTTTTGAGAAAATATCTTGCCCAGGGATGGTGATTCACTGAAAAGAAAGCACAGCCAGGTGAAAACAAAGCCATATCTGATAGATGAATGAGCAGTGATTTGAACAGAATTCATTCAAGAAAGACCTTCAGAAAAAAAACAGCACATAAAATGTCATATCTTATGTCACACATTATGTTCCAAGAGAACACATCACTACTACTGCAGTCTGAATTGTTACATGAAAAAATGAACTCCCTCCAATGCTTTTCTCCAATGGAAAGTAAATCAGTGCATGCATCACACTGACTAGAGATCTAAGTCTGGTTTATTAGCAGAATTCTGTCCATCTGCCTCACTTAGTATGGGCCGATGAATGAAGCTCTTCTTCTGTAATATGGTCTCTAGATTTCTGTTCCATCCTACCAGACAGAGATAACAGGGTTGGGTCCATTCGTTACGCATAAATAAATTAAAGACCTCTGCAGCTTCCTAGGTCTAAACTATTACAAGTTCTTCCCTGTCACCTTGACAAATAACTTTGCAGAGGGCTAAGTTCAAAAGGATCATGAACAAGAGCAAACTGACTCATTTAATACCTCTTGTACTGTGCCCTAGTGAAAGTAAATATATTTGCCAAGGTTTCTGCCATCAAGATGGGTGGAAGTGTTGCATGTAAAGGCCCTTTATACTTCTCAGTCTTCAGCTTTTTGCAGATGAGACTGAGACACATGAAGAGGGCTGATTCAATAGATTTTCATTCCTCCACATCCATTCTCCAGGCTCCAGAGCACTGCCATTGAAGAGAAAGCGAACCACAGTTGGCTTAAGGCAATTACTTTAGATCTGAGTCACAAAAATGTACACAGAGTCTGGCTTTAGATACTTCGGCTTAGATACCCATGTTCTGTCCAGGATACAGTTCAGCACCAAAATGTGTGCATTTAGCCCATGTGTGCTTTTTGATAGACCTGTCAGTGCTTCAGCTGGAAGGCAACTGGAATTTTGAGATGACTGATGACGTGATAAAATGAATTTTGCAGTTTAGAAGCTTAGAAAATAATAAATTTCCTGCAAAAAACAAAGCCATAGAATTTTCTATATATCACTTGCAGTTAAATAGAAAAGGTAGATGTTATGGAAAACTGACCATCTGAAAATTGTATAAAGGATATTGAATGTTAGCCCTGCTGCTTTCAACACAAAGGTAGCTACTTACCTTGACTAAGTAGCATGCAACTAATAAAGAGCTAGCAAGGTATAGCACAATGGGCTCAAGACAACAAGCAAACTAGCATTATCCATTATGGATGATAGAAATTGCTTGTCCGGTTGAGAATACGTAGTACTTACCTCCTACTTCTTCACCCTTCTGCCCTTGTTACTGCTGAGGGACCCAAGAAAGGGAGGGTATACATAAAAACTGATTTCTCAGATGCCTGATTTGGGCAGACTAGATCCCTTTCTTGGTCACACCTGAAATTTTGAGCTAAATCCTGAAGGTTAATTAGAAAGTAAGGCTAAATAACTGACCTGTTCCTTAGTTAAATTATTTGGGGAGATGTCATAAGAATCCTGGAAATTTGGTCTTTTAATTACAAAAATTTAGAAATAATGTGGCATATAGTTATCACAGAATCATTATTTTAAATTGTCTGCCTTATTTTCTTCAAGGTATTGGTCATATTCCCTGAGATTTTTTATCTGAGTCCTTCATAAAATGTGATATTCTTTCCCGCACTCCTGCATTTGGTTCCCCAGCCTTCATCTCTCTCTCTGCATGTATATTTACTCTACATCAACCAAACAAAGAATCAAGTCATAACATCTTTCATAAACCTTCCGAATATCAGTACAAAAGGCCACCAAAACTCACTAGACAAAACGAGTAGGTGTAATTTCTCCGTCTGACAAGCTATTTAGCTAGCCTGACCTCTGTTACAATTAAGTGATCATAATAGCTAGAGGAAGCCTGAAAAAAAATGTAATTAAAAAAATAAAATAGAGTACATAAGAAAGTAACAGGTGAACTCTGCTGAAGTCATCAGTACTTCCAAACACTTTTTTCCTTTGCAAACACTCTGCAAAAGAAGATGTACAGAAAAATGCACTATTCAGCAGATGACAAGTGATTGAAACAGTCTTGAGAGTTCAGCATTTTGTAGTTCTGCATGTTGTGAATTCTGACAAGGAGGAGGTCCATTTATGTAGCTCAAATAGTATTGTTAATACCTATGTCCCATAACCCTGCACACAAAAGCAATAATTTCTTACTATAAAGTTCATATGGGGGCAGGAGGGAAGGGGACGATGCTGGTGATCATCCTGAGTCAGTCATTAAACAAATCTGAACAACTCTTTACAGTTCATTCAAAAATACATGTGACAGAACATGAAAGTTAAGAACTATGTAGGATACTGATTTTTCTAATTATTTTCTTCTATACAAAATGGAGTGGCTATCCATAGGCTTTCCATTATTGAGTCTTCTGATTGAAATAAAGATAGGTTTCATTAGATTAGCTTTATTTCCCTTGCTGCTTCATTTTGAGCTATTTTAGGGTAGAAGAACCTGATAAAAGGACATTATGTAAACTTACTAATCAAATATGGCAATGTTTTATGGCTAGAGATTGAAGGGAAAATCTCCAAAGAGAAAGCTCATTAAAAATCCATAATCTTCACAAAAGAAGTGTGAGTTTTTCTGAAAAATAAATACCAGTTAAACCTTCAGTTTAAATACTGAGTTAAGTGCAGATGCACTTAAACCCTTTTCACATAAGTGACTACATTAAACTATTGTTGTCTCTCTCTTCTAGTCCATATACTATGAATATATACTTTCTCTTAGAACATGGACCAAAATTTTTATTTCAAATTTAGCAAAGTTCTATGTAATTAACTGGGGAAACAATTTTTCTGGATAGTGTGTATGAAAACAGATCAAATCCTGCAAAACCAAGTAGAATCATATACCATCAAGTGGAAGAGCCCAGACCAATATGCAGTAGACAGAAGAGGAAGGACAACACAAACTCAAGAGAGGTGATTTGCAGACCTTTGTACATGAAAATGTGACAGGGCTCACATTGCCAGAGTAGTATCTCCCAGGCAACTACTACTTAGACAGAAAAGACAACAAACACATGATCATGATTCTGTCAATGGTATATTGATAACACTCTATTTCTTTATTCATTTGTTTGGCTAAAATATGTATTCTTGCTGGAAATATGAACATGGTTTGCAGTTGCTCAATATTTAAGTATCTAGATATTAGAGTACAAATAGACCTCAACCATCTGTATACAATTTACATCTTTTTATTATAATTCCCCTAGAAAACTGCTATCCAGTCCAAAATGTAAATAAGAGTGAAGTTCATATATATATAAAATAATGAATATAATGTGCATACATGTATGTACATGTATAAGCCTATATCTAAGATATAGATATACCTGAGATACAGATTTTTATATTTTTCACTTATGTACATGCTCATTTATGTTTATCATATGTGTGCATATATACACATGTGTATATACTCATATATATACACACCTCTATATATTTACTAAATAATCACTAAATAGTTGAGGGTGGAATGGACATCATATTTGTCAATCCTCCTTCTCAAGCAAGGCCTCCCAGAGCCAGTTGATCAGGAGCATGTCCAGATACAGGACCATGTCCTTTGCATACCACCAAGGATGGAGACTGCACCACCTCCCTGGGCAACCTGTGCCAGTACTCGGTCACCCTCACAGTGAAAAAGTGTTTCCTGATGTTCAGACAGAAATTCCTGGGTTTCAGTTTGTGCCCATTGCCTCTGGTCTTGTCAGTGGGCACCACTGAAAAGAGCCTGGCTCCAGATTTTTTGCATCCTCCCTTCAGGCATTTGTATGCATTGATGACATACCCCCTGAGCCTTCTCTTCTCCAGGCTGAACAGTCACAGCTCTCTCTGGCTTCCCTCACAGGAGAGATGCTCCATCCCTTAATCATCTCTGTGGTCCATCGTTGGGGTCCCTCCAGTATCTCCATGTCTCTTGCACTAAGGAGCCCAGAACTGGACACAGTACTTCAGGTGTGGCCACACCAGTGCTGAGTAGAGGGGAAGGATCACCTCCTTTGACCTGCTGTCAATACTTTGCCTAATGCAGCCCAGGATACCATTCGCCTTCTTTATTGCAAGGGCACATTGGTGGCTGATGTAAGTATACGCATACTTGCATGCATACATCCTGATTTAACCTGTTCTTGATAGAAAGGAAAAAGAAAAAAAAAATTGAAATCTTACATGGAATGATATGCAATGTTTTTCTCTTCTTGAAATATGAGATTGTTTGGTATGCCCTTATGTTTTCAAAGTGCCAGTTATTGTATAGAGATATACATACCCTGGTTTTATTTCACCAAATTTTTACCCACTGACAGTATGAAATTTAATAGCAGCTTTAATAACATTCAGTTTCAATAAAGCAAACTAAAATATCCTTTGTGGAATGGAAAACTAAAGGGAATAGTATGTAACCATCAAATTTTCAGCCTTGCTGAAGCTTGGAACTCAGCCCAGAATTATAGTGATTAATTCTCTGAATCTAAAGTGCCTAAGTTTCCCTTTAACTGAAATTAAGGATTCAGATTCTCAATGGCACTTAGGAGCTTGCATCCAGTTTAAATTAAATCTAAATGGGAGTTAGGACCCTAAGTGATTTTGTGAACCTGTGTGTAGATACATAATGTAGAGCCTGAGAAGATTAAATCCCTGCCTACCCGTCTAAATGCCCCAATGCCAAAGATGCTGTATTTATATTAGAAGACTTATCAGACTGAAGTTCTACTACACCTTATACTTCGAGATATGCCAACATCTCAGTTTGTTCAAGGTTTAAATACCTGCACGTTTCCATCCAAATTCTCCATTTAGACTACCCTCGTGCATGCTGTCACCAGAAAGCCCCTCAGTCTGGTGAGTGAAACATGAACCAAGCAGCAAAAGACCTAAATTCTAGATTTGCATCAGCAGGAGGGGCTTTGAACCCTGATCTGCTGCTTGCTGGGAAAGTTCACCAGGACTACGACTAGAGAGAGCTTAATAAGAAAAAAAATGCTTGATTCACAGATGGTGCCAAAAGAGATGGTTCCTGGTTTTTTAGATAATCATTCATCAGGTGATCCTGCAGAGCAGGGAGACTGGGTTATGAACTTCTTTTGTACCCTTGAACTTTTCACACCCACTGCTCCTAGGAGCCAGGATACTGTCCAAATTCACCCATTAGTCTTGTATGGGACCTCTGCAGCCCCATCACGACACCCATACAGAGAGGAATGAAAGACACCTGGGGACAGGGAGAGACTAGGCAAGGGTTAGCCTTGCTTCATGTAGAGCATGTAGATGTAGAGCATTAGGTCTACAAGCAATGGTGGTAGTACATCTGGTGTTGCAACCCTGGGTTATAATCTCTCTTTAAGGAAGAGAACCCAAGACTTTCTCACCAACCCCAACACTTTAGTAACCACATCTGGATTTAACATCAGACTTTTTTCCTTCTCTTCAAGCAGAATAACCTCACAATTTGTGCTAAGTGGTAGCCTCCAAAGATCTGACAGAAAATGTTCTAATCCTATCTTTGCTGAAAGCCCGAGAGTTGAAGCTATGACGATCTCCACCTCCGTACAGTGAAGTTGTAGAGTCACAAAATCCAAGGCTGAGGTGAGTCTAGATCTCATTTCTTCTGCTTTTTGCAAGAGTATTCTAATCAGAGGATTTTTACGTAAAAGATGGGGTCTACTACTGGAATTACGTACACAACTAAGTTCTAAGGTGATTTCAAACTCACTAAACACCCAAATCTAAGCAAGTCATGGATTTCCAGATACAAACCTCCTGTATATTCTTACCCCACACCTACCTACTTAGTATATAGATCTTATTTATCCTCTTCAATAAATGTTTAACTTTCCCCACTGACTATGGAAGACTTGAAAACCTGACACAAACATTTTTGTATCAGTCCAAAATCCAGATGTTCCATTTTCAGTGGGTGATAATCTAAATCTATAAGACTCTGAACTGGAAAACTTTTACTATATGTGGAAACTTCCTCATATGCAACATGAGATGATGATTGCTCAGTTCCTGGAAATTATACCTGATCAAAAGTAACATAACATTTGTTTCCCCTTTCTTCATAACTTTGTAAGAAAGGCCTATTCATTTTCCAGTTCTCAAGGAAAGATCAAGGGTGGATTGGATTTATGGGCTGTTTTTCAACTGAGGAGATGAGACTTATGGAAAACAAACGAAAAACCCTCTGAGGCTGATGTTTTCAGACTAGAACAATTCACAAACAGTAAACTTCCTTATTAGCTCCCTTTGTAGTTCAGTCTTGTGTTTAATTCAGCTGAATGCAAGGTGAATACTTTTATTTTTTTGCCCTTTATGGTTTTAATAAATGAAGATCTGTCACATGTTCTTCTAGCCAAATACAGTGCCCATGGTGCAGGGGTGTGTAAGCTAATTAGTTTCCATGGTTTAAAGTTCAGTGAGCCTGAACATCTGCTTTGTTTCTATTTGCCACACTACAAAATATTCACAAAGTGACCAGCCATCTCTCATGTCAGCCATTTCCTTCAGGTGGTTTTGCAGAGTACATGATGAAGGAAGGACACAGAACCTGAGTGGCTGCAGTAGAGGTGGAAACAGTGCCCATGGCTGTCCAAATAAAATTGACTGAACTAAACAGATGAAACAAATTTACAATTTTTTGTCCTGCTTCTGGCTGAAAACTCTGTAAATATGGAGATTTCCCACAGGATGGATATGCTGATTTTTATCTGTTCCAAGGTAAAGCTCCAGTAAGACTTCATGGCAGCAACCCAAGCTGAAGTAAACTGGGTAGTCAGAAAGTATCAGTATAAAATCCCACTAGGCTGCACGCAGCACACTACAACACACAAGTGTGGAAGATAAATTAATTCCAGCATCACAGACTGTTGCTCATATTTGGCCAAAGCCCTGTATTCCCTAGTGTATGTATCTTAAAGGACAAACAACATACCAGGTCTCTGGCCATCATCATTATTATCTTCTTGCAATTATGGTGAGGGGGAAAAAAGCCTCTCGAATAATGTTATATTTTCAAGATACAAGGTGCAAGGGGAACATCCAAAGCTCAGTGGGACATCCTAGCCTAGTTGAGTGCTCCTGAGTAAGTGTCTTAGTATACCAATTCTTGCAGTTAGAAACTGTAAATGAATGCAGAGACCTCAAAAATAGTCTCTTTAATTGGTTATTAAACAAAGTGCAGGTGTTTCAATAACTGAAATACCCTTAGTGAGTCATAGGAGTAGATCTACTCACAGACAATTGTGTACTGGAAGCAACCAAAGCAGCAGCAGTGAAATAGCAGCAGGCTGCCAGAGATGCAGAGTAACACGTTTCCCAGGATCTCTTGTGCCAGTGATGGTGTCCTGGAAAGCAGGGTTTCTGCTACAATAAAGGGACAGTACAGACCTGTGGCTACCTCTGAACTTTGACCAGTCCATAAGCAGAATTCAGTTTCCATCGCTCAGTTCTGTAAAGACATTAAGCCCTGGTCATTCCTTTAGCTTTACCCCTTTCCTCCACACAGACAGCTCAGTCCTGTCTAGGCTCTTGATCTTTAGAACGGCAAAATTCAGCTTGGTGTGCAGTGCTGAGAAACTTAAACTGCTGGTGAGCACTTCCCATCCACCCCCCCAGCTGAATCTAATAGTTCCTTTATTCAGCGCACAACACTTTCCTCTCTCTTTTTTCTTTTTTTTTTCTTTTTTTTTTTTTTTTTTTGGTCATAAAGCATAGCAGCTTTGACAACTACACAATATCCCTAAGTATTTAAAAGTGCTCATTACTGACTTCCTTTGGGAATTGCCAAGTTTTATTCTTACTAGTCACTTAATGCCTTTAAACATTCAATATCTTTTGATGAAAAGTGAGTCTTTGAGGTAATGGCGAAAAAAAATTCTCTCCAGCTTTCTCCAATTCATCAAGACACCATTACAACTTTTCACTTCAAAAGTTTGAAATTAGTTCTTTCTGCCATCAGAAAGAAAAAACAAGGATTCACAGCACTAAACTTCACTAATATGATTTCAGAATAGGACCTTTATTTTAAAACCAAGCTCAGGAGACTTAGAACAACCAGCTTCTTGTATGTCCTGTGCTTCTCCTTCCAACTGTTTTAGTGGCCCTTCACTTGACTCGGCAGATTCTGAGTATCTCTTTTGTACCACGTGAGTCTAAACTAAAGGGGAACAATCACCTCCTTGCCTGTCTGCCTATGCATTTATTAGTTCAGCTCACTAAAAGTTTAGCCTTTACAGCTGCCAGGGGACACAACTGACTAACGTCCAGCTTGTTGTCCATCAGGTCCCCAGGTGCTTTTCTGCAGATTTATCACTGAGCCAGTCAGCTCACAAACTGTATCAGAGCACAGGGTGGTCCCAGCCCAGGTGCAGGACTTTACCTCTGGCTTTGTTGAACTTTATGTGGTTCTTGCTGGGCCATTTCTCCAGCTTGCTGAGGTGTCTCTGAATGGCACCCATGTCCTCAAGTGTATCATTTGTTCCCCCAGGAAGCAATGCTGGAAATGGCCTCTCACTTGTTCAAAAAAGGCCAGGTTTTCAATATTCAGGACAGAAGGTACTGTATGTCTATATAGGCAGGTCTTGTCTTATAAGATAATGAATAGGAAGCTTCACAGAATAACTCTATTCTTATTTGTGATTTGTTTGTACACTGTTTTATAAAATTCAGAAGTAGGAACTGTTAAGAGCAGCCAGACCAACAGACTCTAAGGCCCAGGAGTATTTCTCCGCAGTTAGCATGCTGGATGTGAGGCAGATGCTTTGACCCACTCCCAAGTCAAGGATGTAAATACACCTTTAGAAAGCTTTACCCAAGGACCGACCCATCTATGCCTTTCAGTGGGTGTCAGAGTAGAGATTTGCAGAATTATCTGGTGCATTTGCAGAGTTCAGGGAATCCTAAGAGCATTATCTTCCCAGCAAAGGCTAGTCAGTACAGGGACTTTGTGAAATACCCATTGCTATTTCTACAGTGATGTATGTATACAGCTAAAGGACCCTTATGCACCACCTTACTATATTGTGCCTATCACACATTATCTGCTTGTACCTACTAGAACCATCAAACATTCATTTCTACAGCATGCTTTTCTGACAATTATTTACCTATGAACCCTTATAAACTTACTGTTTAAAATACTTTAGAATTTACAATTGTTTAAAATATCCCACTGAAAATAAATGGGTCATCTTTGTGCTTGAAGTAACCTCAGTGAAAGCAGTGACCCCAAGACTTAACTTTAGCCAGGATTTCAGCTGTTCTTCTAAGTACAAGGAATAACAGTCTTCCAGCTACAGGCATAACTGAAATGACATATCATCCCAGCTTAAATGTTATTGGATGTCTTTAAAAAGCACACTCTTTGTAACAGAGCTTTATTACTTCGAACATCTAGGATATATAAAATCTATGAAGATTAAATGCAATTTTAAAACTTGAAATCTAGGACTCTAAACATTTTGCCTGTAATTTTATAATCTTTTCAATAATACATTTTTGTCATTATAATTTCCTGAATAGTAGTTTTATTTTGTGATACTGAGAAGTGTATCATTTACTAGAAAAACAATAGTAATAACTATTATTACTATGCAAATATAGTAGAAGTCAGCTTAGATTCATATAAACATTAAAATTGTCTCTATTTTCATTGGAGCACCATGTCCCAAAACAACAGCTCAGGTAAAATTGTAAACACTAAGTAGAAATAACTATGTGGGTAATACGGAAGGTTTTGGTCATCGCACTGAAGTTAGTAGAAAACTCTTGACAGAGTTTGATGGCTGTTATGTTTCTTGGAATAGTAACAGGAGTAATGATGTGTCTTTGATACAGGAGAAGCCTTTTTTTATTAATTAGGCAATGAACAAAAAGGCATGGTGATGTGTCAATCTGTAGCACTACTGACCTTGTTCAAAGGAATGTGATGATATTTTGACACTGTGATATGCATGTGTCTCAATAAAGTACATATCCCAGATTTGTGATGATATTAGTCATGGTCAATTAAGTCACTGTGACCCTAAAAAGCTTTGATAAAATATTTAGAAAGCCATTGTGAACCTTTTGGTATTTTACATACATGAAAATTTAAGGTAACTGAAGTTTAAGCAGACAAAAAGGTTGACAAATTGTATTGCACAGCATGTAATCATGCACAAACTGCGGGAATGCATGCATTACAGGTCTTCTAATATCAAAAAGAATTTTTTGACAAATGGTTCGTTGATATTTTTAACAGATACTTCTTGGCAAGACTTACATTTAACACCTGTTAGTCATTTTATTTTGCCTTCTTAAAGAAGTTATGAGTGTAAACCAGAAAACAAACAGGCAGTAACACTTCTCTTTTCAGGAGCAACAAAAATAATTATCCTTGCCACTGATTCAGTGAAATTAATCTTGCAGCTTGTGTTCATGAATACTCTTCCCAGTAACCAAAGAGAAATGGGACTCGTAAAACTTAGAAAACGCTTTCATTTCATTAGGTTGTTTCTATTCATACTAATTATCAAAATGTGCTAATGGAGTTTACTTAGGTTATCTGAGTAAAACCCCTAATTCTTTAGCAAAACACTTCAGAAAAGAATGAACCAGGCAACTGGTTAATTAAAACCATTAACAACTCAACAGTATTCAGACAAATAACAAAGGGGTTCCCACATGTGAAAATAACTTTAACATGTCATTTTAGTGCACCTCTTCACAGTAATGCACACATTGTTTCCTCATTCTGTTTCTTCAGGGACCATGCAACAGTGATCTAAGTACCCTGACAGTGAGCAGTCTTCACAGTTATTTTTTTAGAAATTATACAGGTAGAGTACAATCAACTATTTTATCTATAGTGGCACTTAATAAAACACGGGTTTATTCCAAGCTCCATTTTCTGCAGTACAGCTTGTCAGTTATGTTAGATTATGGTACTCTTGAAAATGTCAAACAGAAATTTGAATATGCCTGAGGCATGTCACATGCTAAAAGGTTTCCATCATGAGCCTTTCATAATAGCTGGGTTTTTTTTCTTAGAACAAAATTTAACTATTACTTGAAGACTTCAAAACACCATTTTTAATCCTGAAATAATAGGTATACAGCTATGCCATAGCTGCACATTCCTACCTCCCCTTCTGAGGATTAAGACCAATTTATTGTATAAGTAATTACCTATTTCCATGAAAATACTGTGCATTTCTTAATGTGACATGGAGTTCAAACATCAGTTTGTACTGTCACTTCAGATTATCTCACATTCATTGACTCATCATAATCTGATGCACTGTGGTATGCAATACCCACCACCTGCAAAGCTATTGCACTTATTTAAAATGCTGCCTGCTTGTCTCTTTTATCTACGAAATATATTCCTTCTATTGTCAGTACATCTTGACAGTTGTACAAATAAGTCAGATGAGTTTTGGGAACTTTTTATTCAATCACTTGGCTTTTGTAGAAACTTTGAAAGCTTTTGGGAATCCAGATTTCAGGAGCCAAACCTCTTGGCTAGATTTAGAAGAAGAGAACTTAGCTATTTCCACAGCCTGCTGGAATTTCCATGCTCTCACAGGCTCAGGACTAGACTGCAGGTGCTTAGATCATGTTTGTTGGAGGTAGGAGAGTTAAGAAACCTCTCCCAAAGCACCTGGTAAAAAGTACTTAGCAACCTGCCCTTCCTGACACTGCAGGACAAGAAGAGAGAAAAACTGACCCTTGAGGTCCCATATTTCAAAAATATTTGCTAAAAACATGTATATAACGATAGAGGAGAGAGAGGCACAAAGAAAGTCTTGATGCCCTGGAAGAAATAGGTGATATTATGTGGTACGAGTGAAAGTTATTCAGAAAACAATTTGGATTTGAGACAATCATCACATTTTCACAAAGCAGCCTGAGCTCACTGTACATACACATAAAACCAAATATTAATATTTATTTTCCCCTTGGTGGAAATGAAAAATTCCAAACATTCTTAACAGTTACTATCTTTTAAGTCTTTAATATCTCAGCAAGATTGTTAAGTAAGCTGATAGATCACAATATTGATCAGTAAAGTAAAAGGTTCTGTTTTAATTTTGTTCTTTCTCAGATAACAACTCCATATTCATTCCTTAAAGCTTCCCCACGTTTAACATTAAGCACCATCAGACCATGGACTTTTATTCTTCCCTATGCACTGCTTTGCCATATAAAATTCTAAAGCCAGACATATCCAGGAAGGAGTTTAAGTCTCAGAAGCTTCCTGGTGGATTTCATTCCCTTCTGTGTGCAGTTTTGCTACCCCGAACCTAAACAAATCTCACATCTGAGCTACTTAGATGCCTTCTTGCACCTGAAGTTGATGTCCTTGGACTCTGATGATCCTGCAATGTAGACATCAGCATCCAGGGTAAGGACCTCAGCTTCTTGTCATACCGTAAATAAACATTTTGAAGGTGTCATTCTTCTGAAATTGTAAATACATCTTAAATTAGGTTTGTGATACAAGTAAGAGGAATCATCCTCTTATTCCCATTTGCCTACACTTGCTGTAGAAAGTGTCTGTACGACTTAAAGTAGAGGCCTGTTTTCAAAGGAGCAACTAAGCACCACACTGCTGCTCATTCACTCCCCCACAGAAGGGTAAAAGTGAGAAAACTTGTGGGTTGAGATAAAGACAGTTTAATAGGTAAAGCAAAAGTCATGCACACAAGCAAAGCAAATCAAGGAATTAATCCACTACTGCCCATGGGCAGACAAGTGTTCAGCCATCTCCAGGAAAGCAGGGCACCACCATCCCTTCTACTTGGGAAGACAAACGCCATCACCGCAAACATCACCCCTTCCTTCTTCTTCCCCTAGCTCTACATGCTGAGCATGACATCATATGGTATGGAATATCCCTTTGGCCAGTTCCAGCAGTGTCCCCTCCCAACTTCTTGTGCACCCCCAGCCTACTCGCTGGTGGGGTGGGGTGAGGAGCAGAAAGGCCTTGGCTCTGTGTAAGCACTGCTCAGCAGTAGTGAAAACATCCCGGAGTTATCAACACTGTTTCCAGCACAAATCCAAAACATAGCCTCATACTAACTGCTGTGAAGAAAATTAACTCTATCCCAGCCAAAACCAGCACATAAAGTTGGATGCAATAAATCCAGCCCTTGCAGTTTTATCTTTATCTTGTCTTTATCCAAGACCTCTTGAATCTCACTTTCATCTACAAACTAGGTAGAGCAGTGTCGGGTTTCTTTTAAATACCTTAAGATCCTTGGATGAAAGGCAACACAAAAGTGCGAAGCTATTATCATCTTTGACTGCACGTCTGCAGTTCCTCATAACATATTTGCTTTGTTATTACTTCCAATGTCATTGCTCTTTTAGCCTCAGGTCACATCTTTGATGTCAACATGATTTACTGTCTCATGTTATTTTATTTAATATGCATGTTTCTGTGCTACCTTTCAAAAATAACTGATTGATTTCATGGTATCTTTGATCAGTGTTTTTTTCTCAATAGCTAAACTATTAACTTTCTCAAACCGATTAATTTTCCTAGAAGTAGTTTCTAAATTCTTTCCACATGTTTGTCTGTGTTGACCTATTAAGACAATCTAAATTACCATCAAAGTGTATTTTGAAAAGTCTGTCATGACTTCAGGCTAGATAGGGACAGAAGTTACAGTGAGCAGAAACAGTATTTCACTATATCTTCAACTAGATGTTTTAACTTTGCAACTGAATTTATGCCAGATAAGAAAAAGGGTTGAACATTTTGAAATACTTTCAGTGCACAAAGAATGCTCTGTAAGGACAGAGTGCCCACTTCAATGTTTTGCTTTGGTACTCATTTCTCATAGCATTTATTATTTTTTTTATGTAACTTTTAAAATATCCTTACAGTGACTGATATTTGAAAGTTAAAAATAAGCTTTATCCAAACATATCGGTAACTTTTGCTATTTTTAATGTATAGGACCCTAGCTATTTTCAGGTAAGTTATGAGTGTTTATACTCCATATACACAGGATGTTATACAGCATATGTTTGGGTTTTTTCTTTTGATATTAGTTATGAACCCTATAAAAATATTTCACAAAATTTCAGGGATTTAAAAATCCAAAGCTGTAAACGCAAAAGTTGTATTTGTTATTGTTAAGAATTTGCCAATACGCATTATGGCCCAGTAGTGGTTAGAAATTTTTTGAAAAGCTAAGTAAAGAGTTTTTTAAGTATTTACTTTATCCTTGACAAGAATGTTACAGTACTGCCATTCAATATACTCAGTGTTATTCTTTAGCACAGATTGCTAGAGTTTTCTGGAATATAAAATTTCTATTCTTCAGAATAACTGGATTTTATTTTTAATGACCTGTGTCCTCCAAATTGGGACAAAATAAAAAAATAAAAATTTAAAAAAAATAGATAAAGGAAAAAAAAAGAAAAAACATAAAGAGAATTCCAGATCTAAAAAATTTATTGAATATTTTTAGTTTGAATTTTTCTGCCAGCTCCCCAACCTCCACATACTTGGAAAGTGAAGCAACTTGTAGAGACGAATGTTTGAGGTGCCAGGAAACTCCTGAGTGACTGTTTCTGCACACTGCTTCATTCCCAAAGGGCTGGAAAGCCAGGCAGTGAAGTAGGTGGCTGTGGGGAGACATTGCCATGACGGCCAGGGAAAACCAGAAGAACGCCAACCAACCAGCTAATCTTGTTTCAATCAAGATTCATAAACACACATATCCCTGTAGGACCCTTTAATTCTATCATATCAAAATTACGTTACAGAGGAAAATGTTCAGTGAGTATTGGGTTTTGACCTTTGAAAGCTGGAGACCTTTATGATTTCTGAAGAAAGAGGGACAGGTTCCACCCTTTTTCTACTATGAAAACTGAACTTCTTTACCAGCCATGGAGACACGAAAATACTTACTATTCACATAGCACTGTCTAATCCTTAAATCATTATGAAAGTCGACATCCAAACCTAACCTGAAGACACATCACTCACATTATTACAGGGGGAAGGAACTAGATAAAGCAATGGAATACGGTAATGCTTCTGTTGCAGCATTCATTGTCCTTTCAGATTAAATACTTACAAATATACCACAAGAGGATGAGGGAATGCTGAAATCTCTTGGCTTTATCTGAGCATCTGTTGAGCTCCAGAATGACTAAGTACTACTCATTGCCCAAAAAAACCCCACCATCCAGTACAGGAATTTGTCTCCAGGGTAAACAGCAACAATTAAGCAAAATTCAAATGGCATGTTTTGGGTACTGCTTATGTCCTAAAATAGTGCAGTGCACATTATTTTGCCTTCAGTGAAGCAAGTGAGGAGCTAGATGAGCCAATGAGAAATCTTTCATTCAAACTGGCTTTGAATCTCCAGGTTGCCGATGAGGTCAAACATGCTCACTTGATCAGGCTTTCAAGAAGAGCACTGAATGATTCCAGATGCATTCTTATGGTGGACACATTTATTGGCACCTTTTCAATGTGGAAAGAGCTACATGCAGCTCTGGTTATGAAATGCTGTGTCAATCTGCAAAGATATTGGGACTTGGAGTTACAGCAGGGAGTAGCAAGGAGGAAAAAAGGCTTCAGGACACTGCAGAGCAGTATGGCAACCTCTTCAGCTTGCTAATATTTTGAGGGAATGTGTAAGAGAAAGATACTGTACAGTTTGGAAGTAGTATAGTATTGAAGCCAATGACTTAGGTCTTTAAAATTAGACTTGATTATTAATTTAAAAGCATCAGGGACTGGTTCTATCCATCTAGCTTTACACTTTTTAAAATAGTGCCTGAATAAGTATAATAATTTCTTATAGGTTACCCCAAAACTCTGTGGGAAAAAGGGCAACATTTCAGGTGCCTTCTAAATATTGCCAGCCTGCATCTCTGACTGCAGCATAAGCACAGGATTATCCTAATTTAGGATGCTAATTGAGGTTATCAAAAGTTGTGTGAGGAACTGCCAAGCAATGAAGGTGTATAAATCCACATTAGGGGAGATGGCAACAGTGTCACCACAACACAAAGACAAGAGACTATGTCTGTGTTCCCAGCTGGAGAAGACTCAAGCCCGTATCCTCTGCTTCCTGACAGAAAGTCCCATCCATCAGGGTGCAGAAAGGAAATGGGACTTCACCCAGCTTCTCGTGGCTTGTAGTCAGCAGAAAGCCAAGCCAGGAGAAGCTTGATGCCAGAAGATGAAATACAAACCAGGGACTCTGTAGCTTAGTGACTGCACTGCAGCTCCATCAGAGGTCACTTGCAGAAGTGGATCAAAACTGATGGGTCGGAAAGGGTCTTTGTTTCCTCCAACTGTCCTCCAGAATTTTGCATAATTGTGTTAATTGAATCTGAGACCAAAATAAGACTCTGCAATGCAGAATTATGTTAATGGAATAGGGGCATAGGGACCTCCCCACACTTTTGGTATGCAGCAACCATTTTTCAGTGCTCTCAAACCAGAGTGCTGAGTTATGAGGAACCGAAGATTGGCAGCGTGTGCCAGCACTGTGCCTTATGTCTGATTTATATTTCCTTCATTTCAGAAATAAAGGGAATTTAACAGTGATAAATGGTGACAATATATCAAGGTCTGTTTTTTTCTGGAATTCTGTTTGTTCTGTAGAATATTATTAGAAAAACTGCAATTAGACAAGTTCTAAACCTTGCCTGCAGTGAACAGCCTTTTTGAATATTAATGAGAATGCACACACAAAATAAATTTTCAAGCAGTAATTGCAATTGGGCTAAAATGAACAAAAATAATTCTTTTGCTGCAAACAGTGAACAAGCTGACTGTCTTCCATGGCTTATGATAAATAAATCAATCAAATAAGCAAATGAAATATATGACTGATTTAAAAATATTATTTAAGAACAAGTAGAAAACCCAGGTAAATAAGTTTATGTTATACAAAGGGATATACTATTCCTGCTAGCAAAATGAACCATGAGAAAGAGTTTACTGCAAAAAACTGGCTCATACATGAAGCAGCATCATTACATGGAATCAGGACAGCAATGGCACATAGTGGCAAACTTGCTTGCGTTAGTGTCACAGGTTAGGGCAGCTATATGAACTACACCAGCTCATTTGGTCTCTTTGCTTTTCGTACAGCTCCAGAGCCTGAGATTCCAAGTGGCTATGTGGTGAAAATGCCAAAAATATCAATTTCATGGAGCAGCTGCAGAGAGCCCCGGGACTACATTTCCTTTCAGAAGAGCTGGAATTACTTTTTTTGTGAAATTTCATAGATTTTTATTTCAGTCTGATTTTCACTGGACAGGTAGTCCTGTTTTATGCCCAGCTATAGCCTGTACTGGGAATTTGGAATACACTGATATTTTCTTTGCTTTTTATAAGTACAGGTAACATAGGGTTTGGAAGGATATGAAAAGTAATGTAGATTAAGCAGATTATTCCCACATCATTTGTTGATTAATATCCTGGAAAAAAGTTTGCTTTATTATAGAGATACTGTGAAGGCTTATACATTTATTTTATTTGTATCATTTTGTTAATCCCTGGCTACTGTAGATGAATACGAAGGGTAGTTTGGGCATATGTATTTTAATGTTGACGTGACTACATGTGACTACAGTGAATGAAGTCAAAGGAAAAAATATTGTTGATATTAAACAAAAGAGAAATTCCTCTAGAAACCTCCGTGATAAAGTGAAGATTGCATAATTTAGAGCTGTCCATGGTCACACTGAATTTCCATTCTGTCTGCTAAAAACACCCGATCACCCTGCAGTGAAGTTTATGAATCTTGCTGGGCTCTGTAGTGCTGCTATAGAAATATTTAGACAATTTTCAGAACCCTTCCTGGAGCCCAGGATCTAAATCCAACAGAGATCCCCCCACCATGATTACCGTCTTCTGCGACCCATCGTAGTACAGATATTTTTTGTTACTTCATGTGCTTTAATAATGCTGATGCAGTTTCATGTGGTATATCCCTGCAGAGGTTAGGTGCACTGAAACTTGGCTTTCTGGAGCACACTCATTTATATTTTTCAGTATTAAGAGGTACTTCTCTGGTCTTGACCCAATAAATGGTGGTTTCGAAGGGAAAATCCCATTTTCCTCAGGTTTTTGGTTTTTTTTTTGTTTTTTTTTTTTTTTCCATTTTGGAGCCATTTTATGGAATTACACAGTTTCTGGAAATGGTAACATACCACGAAATTAAAAAGAGAGAAAAGTACCATGGAGGGAAAAATAAATGTTTCGTATGTTGAAAACACATGAAATTCTGAGTAAAGACATTTTGCTTAAAAAAAAAAAACCCTGAAAATATATGTAAGACAACTATTTTCTAGTGTAAAACCAGGAACTTTATTGATGTTATTAAAATAATATTTTGATGGTCCTTGGTTGAAGAGCTAATTTGCTCCTTTCCAGGGAACAGTGAGCAATGGGGTAGAAAGGAAGGATGGAGACGGACAAAATTCAGTGAAGCAACGCATGCTGTGCATAGTGTTTCATACTTTGATGGATTGTCAGTCATGCTGTCAGGAAAAAGCAGATGTATCCCACTCCGCCATGGGAGCTGTGGACTGCATGAGGGGGGGGGGAGCCTTATGTTGTTATTCTTTCCCTTACATCAGTGAAGCGATGGAGAGCCTTTGAGCTGACTAAAGGTGCAAAGAGGAATCAGATTTACACATCAAGGAATGGCAGAAGTCCCAGGAGGTTTGCTGGGTGTTTTACTTGCTGGGTAGATTTACTTACTCTAACACGAAACTGGGATAGTCAAGGCTGGAGGCACTTCTGCAAAGCAGGTTTGTAGTAAAAGGGCAAGAAAAACTAGCAATTGTAGTTGGTGATGTAACATTTTTGTAGTTGACTCAGTTCTCTCTACATTTCTCATAAAACATGCCAAATTAACTTTTTTGTGAAAAGCTCAGACCTGTTGAAATCTAGTTATACATTCTAACACTGAGGCTGGGAAATGTCCGATAACAAGAGGTTAGGGGTAAGCTGACAGGAACAAGAAAGTTTCCTAAATGACTCGTTGCCTCAGTGCCCAATGTCTTCAGCAGTCATTCATAGTCAAGGAGTCAGCTCGACAGCAATATACAGACACTGAACAGCAACATACAGATGTACGCCTTCTGGGTTACACGGGGACCAGTTTCTCACCGGTCTTAAATGTACGGTTCTCTTCAGTACTCTTCTAGTGGCTGAAAAAGGAGGACCAGGAGCAGGGATGAAAAATCTCATTACCCTTTTTAGATGGAAGATGGAAGAGATTAGAGTCAAGCTTGCTAAGGAGAGTGATCTGATAACCCACACGCTGTCTCGGGGGCTCTAGAGACACCCAAAACGGCCCCTGGTGCCTTCATAGGAAGCCATGGGGAACCTTCTCTCCAGACACTTTGGCACTTAGACACCTCTGTTTAGCTGTGTTAAAATAAACTCCCTACTTCAATGTAGGAGATTAATGTCATTGTACACATTTGACAGCATCTCTCCGGGCCTTCAGCAGTTCCCCAGTAGGATTCAGGCCCCCACATGCATCCAGTCTCAGGGAGGTGAATGTGTTACAGCATTTGAATTGAGCCTCGTGCAGCTGTTTGGCTGTGGTACTTGCTGACCTCGTTAGCTGTATTGACCGTTGACTGATCGCTTGGGAATACTGATGTCTTTTTCTAGTTGTCCACATGCACATCTGTAATGCCACGTGAAATGCCCTGGGATGTGAGGGCTATATGGATGGGACTGGCATATGTGACACAGGCCTTGTGACAAATCAGCTGGAAGCCAGGTGAGCTACCTGATGCAGCACAAGTGACACAACAAAAATGTGTATGGACTGCTGAATCATATTTTCAGGTGGTTTCACAGGGAGCTAAATCCTGCAAGACTTGGCAAGGAAGAAAACATTGACATTATTATTCAAATAACTTTTTGGTGTCCTTTCATGTCTATTGGAAAATGAGACTTTGATCAGCAATCTCTGAAAGCATCCTCATTTTAGATGCATAGTTTGGTACAAAAGATTGGTATCTCTGAGCAAAGCATTTTTGTAAGGAACTGTGTGATTTTTTATCTGAAATTTTTAGTCCCCATTGATATTAACATGAAAAGATTCTGTCTAAAAATATATATCAAAGTTTCTGGTGTGGCTTATTCAGAATGGCAAAATTAATGAGATCAGCACTACATACTGCAGGATGAAAAATCTTTAATTGAAATGAAGATTAATATTTATTTTCAAGTAAGCATTTGAGAAAATCTTTGACTTACTCCTCTTTGTATATGTCAAGTTCACCAGAAAGCCGAAAAGCCTTGGGTTAAAAACTCTGGGTCAAATCCAACTCAGAGCGTTATATAAGTGGCAATAGCCACTTTTTCCCTCTTTCTTCTGTAGTTCACTCACAATTTGCCCGGAAGCCTGTTCTCAAACAATTTGGTTCTTGGTTTTTTGAATCTGTGTCCAGATTAATCCACTACGATTTTTTTTTTTTATTTTGAACCACCATGAATTGTTCAGATAAATTGGGTTGTTTTCCTGTTTAACATTTAAGGATTTTCTTTTAATGTTCTCAGAGTCCTCTAGGCACTGGAACAAATTGATGAAAAGTAAATTATTAACGTACTTTCAGTCAGGCATATCTAATCGGCCCAATTTAAAGTCATTATGTCTTATATAAACAAGTACTGTATATATTTAAATATTTACCACAACAGTTTGTGGAGTGACTAGGATGTAGAATACCCAACCTCTCTTAAAGAATATCTGAAATGTTGTACACAACTCCAGCAGCTATCAGCTCAAGGTCTCTAGAAAGGTAACAATGAATAGGTGGAAAGCAGATTTATTTTTGGTAAGTTGGTTTGTGGTGCCTGAAAAAGGTCATAATAGGCTGTTATGATGATGAGGTTAAAAAGCTTATTCCTGAGAGAATCATTGATCTCTCAGGGCATTTAATTTCTAATTTGAACCTTATCAATCACTTTTTCCAAAATGCCCTTAATGGCTCTGGGTGAGAAGCTGGAGAGCATGTAAGGTTTCTTCCTCGTTTGTTAAAGTTTACTGGTGACTAACACTGCATCAAATAAATTGAGAGAAATTAACTGCGTGATAGGATTATGGAAAGATACCCACATTTTAAAATTTGCCAAAAATTTCTCATTGATACACTCTAGGAAAGCATACCAGTGCCAACACTTTGTCTTTGGAAAGATACTGCGATGAAACTTGAATACAGACGTAAAACTGCGAGTACTTTCTTTGAGTTCTTCTTCAGAAACCATTTTTTATTTTTCAGAAGAAGAGGTTAAATCAGTAGTAGAAAGGATTTTATGCCAACAAAATCTTCCAATGAAGGAAACCAAAGATAAGAGAAGCTACCACAAGTCACTGCTGAAATCCCCGCTTCTGTTTCTCTCTGTGAAATTCATTACTTCAAAAATATTTTTGAAAATGTTGGTTACATTTCAATTTCCATGTATCAGCATTAAAACTGCAACAGAAATAACAAATGATTTTTGTTTTATGGCTTGGGAGGATCCCTCTTTTCCCATTTACATTTTGGTCTCTTTTTTCTTACCTTTATTTTCTCCTAAGCAAAGGATAAAAAAGATTTAAAAAAAAAATCTTAGCAAACTTTGAGATATTTTTTATAATTTTCAAACTGACAAAATTTGAAAATTATTGAAGTGGAATGCCTAATTCATAAAACTAATTCTTCAATAAAAATATGGTTTTCAGTCAACCTACGCTTTTTATTTTTTTCTACGATCATTTACCTCTCTTGAAATACCAAATATCTTACCACTATTTAAACATTCCTAATGTAAAATCTAATATGGAAATGGAATGAGAAATCATTATTAAAAATAAATGTATATATTGGTCTCAAAATTAAGCTTTAAAAGGAATGGAATATTCCTAATGTCTCTGCAACCATACGTTTTAATAATAGTGTAAATCAAGATGTCAAAAAGATTTTGTGCCAAAGTATAAAATAGTAAAAAGGGATGGGAAACTTAAGATTTATGAGAGATCCCTAACATGAAGGAACTGGAAGGCTGGCAAAACATCAACAGTGCTTGCCTTCCAAGTGCTATTAAAAAGGTAGAGCAAATGACATGCCTAAATAAATCCAACACTCACCAGAAAACCTCTGACTCTTAGGGTATGATTATGTTTCTCATTAAAGGGACACGACATACATTTCTCTAAGAATTATTTTTGTAGGATAATAAGGCCTTTCCTGTAGAACATAGAGAAACAGATGTAGCTCTGGAGTGAGATTCATCCTATTTGTCTTAGCTATCGATTCATTCTCCCTCCAGAAACGTCCATCCCCCTCCTACAGAAGGTTCCCAAATGAGGTGGCTTAGACTTGGTCAGCTTAAGTGATTTATTTGCTGCTTTCCTTTTTTATGGTGTCTTGTTGTTTTGGTTTTTGTTTTGTGTTGTGTTATTTTTTTTTTAAAGTACTGAGTAAAGGTGGCTATGAGATATGAAGATGGAAGTGTTTTTTTCTTTGCAAAATAAATTAGCAGAATTACTGAGATTCAGTCCATATTGGGAAGTAAATGGTTCTAGTGGCTGGCAGTTTATGGACAGTTGAAAGGGATTTCTAAACACCACCTGTTTCTATATATTTTGGTGGATGCTTTGATGAATTCTAAATTTACATGTGACCATGTTTTCAATTAATGCTTCAGTGACAATAAAAATTGTGTTGTGATATTTGTAGGAGAATGGGTGGCTGTGAAGAGGTTCAGGAATTTTACTTGGCCAAGCAGGGTTAACAAAAGCGCTTGTGTTCTGCCACAACTACGAGAGATGTGAGACTTGAAAGGAGATACTTGGAAGAGGAAATCTCAATTGTTTCTGAAGCTAGAGCAGGTCACAGGAAAGCATAAATGGAGAGAGTCTTTGGAGATGTCTTTGAAGTCTTATAACGGTAAAATTTTCCCGTTAACCTGGAAAGTTCAGTTTGAGCAAATAGTTACTTTGAAAGCTTTCAAAGACAAGCAGATCTCTCAACCAACATAAAAAAACCTTTAAACAGTTATTTCAGGAGGATTATTTTACCAAGCAACAGAAGCTTACATAAATATTAAGGACCTGTGGAAGGTGGCTGGGTCCCACCTGTAATTTCCTGGAAACTCACGAGTGTTACAAACAACCCAGAAACCACAGATCAGAAGCAGAATAAGTGCCAGGTCTGTTTATTCTCCAAATGAGGTACCTGAGAGACAGACATAAGGCTTGACACTCAACATTTCAGAGTGAATAAGTCATTTCTGCTAGCCCAAGTAGGCTGTGTGCCTGTGGAATAATAAAAAGTGCTGCAGTTTCTTTTATATTTCTGCCTCTTGTTTATTAACAAAACATGAGAAAGAATTAAACATTATATTGGAAAAACTGAGTTTTTAATTGCCTTGAGAGTTTGCGCATCAATCTTTTACGAAGAGAATTATTATCATCTCAGTCAATTCTTTCAGGTTCCTTGGACAGGGCATTCAGTGTCTTAAAACAAGTTACTCTGACAGGCACTGCATAATTTAATACTACACAAAAATGAGCAACGCTACTGAAGGGAAAAATGTAATTTCATAATTTTAAATTTAAAGCTACATTTCATTCCCTTGGAAAAAGGCAGGTCTGTGGGTCCTTAATATGTGAAACAACAACAAAAAACCCCACAGCCCCAAAAAAGCTGACATTGCAAGTCCTTTGGAAGGCTAAAGGTCAGTTTAGATTAACCCCAAAATCTTTATTGTTTAGACAGGGTCCTAAGAAAACATGCTCCATGAAAGTCTGACTTTAAAATGCAGTCCCTGTCATATTTTCTCTCCTAAAACAAACAACTAAACTTATGCTTGCAACCCAGTTACTGGGAAACCACCTGCTGAAAATATTTGAGCAAATCTGACAGGAGAGGTAAGACAGATTGTTTACCTATGGGTTGTATTGAGTTTTCATTTTCTCTGCATTATTGAAAGAAGTGTTTGGGGGTTTCTGTCTTGGAAGATCAGAAAGCTGACAGCGAAAGCAGACAGTGCATTCATTACCATATTTTTGCGAGGTCATTTGCTCTTATATTCTTCCTGCAGCTCTTGAGGTGCACAGCTGAAACACTGATATGATTCTCTGCTCATCCACACTTCTTTTTGCAGTGCCAGCCCTAGAGGAATACACAAAAAACATTTCACAGCCTTTGTACATATCACGTTGCTGTAGCTATAGTTTTTTCTGAGTCCCTATTTTACACAACTGACAAAAGCTAGGGGAGCGGGAAACAGCGAACTAGGGTAATGGTGGGAAATACATCCCCTTCCACACACACTGTAAACATGCACAAAAACTGGGAAGAATTAGGTTTTACCATGGTCATTCTTCCACCTATAAGAGGAAACAAACATCTGGGCTTTGAAAGGATTACATATAACTTTTAAACATTTAACTTGATAATTACAAGCATTTTTTAAATCCCAAAGACTTTTAGTCATAAGAGTTAAATAGAATGTACCAACATTTGATCTCACTCCCAGTTGTTTGGGAAGTGGTTATTTGTCCAACAGCTTCAGCTGAGATACAGACTAAGATCATAACTCATGCTGTTAAAACAGGCTGGATGAAATCAGTATATTTCCTGGGGAGGCTGACTGATTGTTTCTATGAGCTAAAGGACAGATCCTGAAGGAGACTTGAAGCCATGTTGTGTGTCTCTATTTATTATAGAGGCTGACGTGCACAGAGCCCCCAGCTAAATAGACGACTCTATGCAGAAATGATGTGGGACCTTATGCTGTGCCAGTTAGTACTAATGAGACAGCTTGTTTTGCCCAGAAAATTTGTAACTCACTTTCCCAGGGCACCAGATTTGAATTTTAAAAACTGATTTTAGGAGGTCAGTTCCATTGGGTGCAGGACAGCAGAACGCAAGCAGCTCATTCAGAGCTTGGACTTCCCTGGTGGGAAAGGGAGATTGTTGCCAAAGAGTAAAACTGAAAATTGTCAAATAGTGAATGCTCAGAGAACATAAGCATCTCTATGCAGGATTGTGAACTAACGTCAGTGGCTTCTCCCTCCTCCTGCACACCTGGTATTTCTCCCAGAACAACTATATTCTATTGCTGCAGACACAATTTTCTAAATACAAGAGAACGAAGTGTTAGCAAATTATCTGAATGGTATCTTTCTTTTTTTTTTTTTCTCTCTTATATTTTCAGAGAACTATTCATTGACTGTATAACTGTATTCCCTTCTCCAAATATTTTAATACCTGCACTTATTGTAGGGCTTGTGTGGTATTACTTGAAGGAAAAAAAAGTCATTCAATCCATCCTTGCTGGTTCTAACACAAGGGATTTGCATCATCCACCAACCAAGATGGTAATAACCTCCAAACCCATGAGCTGAGATAAATTTCTCCCTATTGTTTCTATTATAGTCACAAAGCTTCCAAAATATGGTATACCCAATTAATAGTTCTGTTATAATTAAAAAGGCCTACATAAAATATTCTTTCCTTGCTATGGCAGCTTTGTCCTATGATAACTTGCATTTGTGTGTGAGGAAGCAATCAGTCAAAAATTAATCTCCAGGAACAACAGATTAGTGGAGACAAATTAAAGAAAAACAAGTTGCCTTCTAAGTGAAGAAAACTACTAAAAATGCAGCTTCTCAGGCAGAACAAGAAGCATTAGTACTGGCAAAGAATTTTTCATTTTAGGATAATATATTTTGTAAAATGTTTCAGAAGCCTAGCAATTTTTTTTTTCTGTATTAACAAAGCAACATATGCTACAGGATGCAATGCAAGAGTAATGTCTAGGTAATCTATAATCAGTGTCAGAATTTGGTATAAATGTGAATGCTCGAACATTGTCTCCCTTGCAGTTATTATTATGACAAGATTTCAGTACAAAAGTCCTATATATAATTGGAAAAATATGTACTAATCCTACTTCCTAGATGTAATTCTTCTCAAGGATTTTTATCTCTCCTGAATACCTTGCAAGATAGTAATTTGATTCCTGAAGAGGCACAGACGAGTTCAACATTTAAAACAAATGTTTATATTTTTAAATTCAGTTTATAGATACTTTATAATAAATGCCTTCTTAGAACCCAAAAGACAAACACCTTATAAATACTAAATTCATGCTAAAATAAATGTGGCATACATCTGTATGGTGAACAAAAACAGGAAGCTGATTCTCTTTTATTATTCTTTAACTTCCCTGTTGCCCCTCCTGGGGGATCTAGGAGATGTGGTAAGCTTTAAGATACCTTTTCAGGCTGTTCTTAAAGAATGCCATGCTTTTTTTTTGCCTGTCTTTGATAACTTTGGTAGATCATAGGCTACTCAGTCCTCTGATTTGGAGGACCGTGACTACAGGAACAGTGATTTTTAATTTGTGGACACTGAAATTGTAAAGGACCAGTTGTTATCAGATAAAAGTTCAGAAGTCCATGAGACCTGATGGGATGGGATGGGATAGAAAAAGTAGCTAGCAGAAGTTACAGCAGGACCCCTCTCAGTCAGTTTGAGGACACCTGCAACCTCATTCTGGGGTGCATTAAACACAATATAACCAGCCAGGAAAGAGGGGTGATTGTCCAGTTGTCTTTAGCGTTGGTGTGAACTTACCTCAAGTAAGTAAGCAGTTCTGGGCCCCACAATTTAAGAAGGATGTGAAGGTCCTTGAATGCGCCCAGAGGAGGGCAACAGATCTAGTGAAAAGGCTGGAAGGCATGTCCTGTAAGAAGCGCCTAAGGACTTTGGGCTTGTCTAGTTTGGAGAAAAGGAGGCTGAGAGGACACCTCATTGCTCTCTACAGCTTCCTGAGGAGGGGACATGGAGAGGGAGGTGTTGAGCTCTTCTCCCTGGTATCCAGTAATAGGACACATGGGAATGGTTCAAAGCTGTGTCATGGGAGGTTTAGACTGGAATTTAGGAAGCATTTCTTTACTGAGAAGGTGGTCAAGCACTGGAACAGGCTTCCTAGAGAGGTGGTCAATGCCCCAAGACTGTCAGTGTTTAAGGGACATTTAAATGATGTCCTTAACAACATGCTTTATTTTGGTCAGCCCTGAATTGGTTAGGCAGTTGGATTCGGTGATTGTTGTAGGTCCCTTCCAACTGAAAAATTCTACAGTACTCTAGTCTGTTCACTCATGTTTGCCAATTGGCCTTTGCCAGAAACAAACTGACTGTAAAAATTCTTTCTCGGAAGTTGAGCACTTCTAGTTATACACTATTGCCAGAAAAGGAGGATCTTCTTCAGTGTTTGGGACATTATGCCATTAGACATGAAGTTCTGATGCATGCTGAATTTCAGAAGCTGTGGGAAATGCATAAAGATGCCTGTCTGTCTCTTAGAAAAAGACCATATTATGTCATCACAGAATCTGTACTTTATCAGTACATGTAGGCAGTAAAAATTATTTAGTGTTTGGTAATATCAAAAAGTACAAAGCTGAAGAGTAAGCCAGGTAGATATCAATAGTATCTCTTCAGTTTGTCTCATGCTCCAAACACAATGCATAATATCTTATATTGGGACCTTGATCCTCTACAGTAGACTTTAGACTCAGCCAAAAAAGCCCCAGTATTTGCCATCAGGCACAACTCGAAGGTTGTTCTTGTAATTAATGGCAAAATACTCTGGGTTTAGAATCAGCTGCCTCAGATAATTTGATTTCTGTTGCTACTAACGTATACAGTGTTTATGCATATACATCAAGCCATAAAGTGTATACGGTTTGTTTCATTTTTAAGTCAGCAATATGAAGTCATAGGCAGTTCTTAGACAAGAGAAGCAGCATGAAAAGGCAATTATTTATGCATGCTAATAAGTTTATAAATTGGTGGAAAACAGTATTTCCTTTATGCATTACTGGAAAACAATTTTTTCCAGAAATGTTTTATCTGTAGAAACTTCAAAACCCAAGAAGTAGAACTTCAAGGATGATTAGGTACTTAATCAACCAGTCAGTTGCCTGAGAGAGGCAGAAGCTCTTAAGATCTTCCCCTCACTGAAAGTTAAGTGTCTAAAAGTTAGCATCTAGTTTAAACAAATCATGATAGTTCTTTCCATTGACAATGGGAGGTAATGAGGCACCCCTGGAGGGCTATTCATCTTGCTTGTTGCACAGATTTTTCTCAGTATGGGAGGAGTCTTTCTATTGAGTCTTTTATTTATTTTTTTTCCCTTTCATTGACTATAAAGGAAATTTTTTAGCTGATAGATTAATTGAGTTAAACCTTGAACCAGCCTAATTAACGTCAGGTCTCAACAGATTAAAAATGTGGTCTAATCCCTAGATGTCTTGGAAGAAAATAAAATCCTCTGCTTTCATGTCGGTATGCAAGCAGTGTGTGGAAATTATTAACTACAAGAGAGAAGTTTTCTCCGAGAGGGAACATTGCTAACATAAACCAGGAATTAAATGAAGAGTAAAATTATACAACTTTGTTAAATATGCAAGTAGAGTGGTCTGAAATGTTCCCCTCTCTTTTGACCTCCACTCACAATATTTTGCTTTTTCTCAGTGCCCTAACGAGTGTAAGACCTGTTCAATGCTCTGCTCTAAACAATGAACAACAAAGCTGTTATGATGACTTTGTCAAGATAATTGCAAAGATATAGCCAGTTCTGGCAAGACCTACACGTAACTGGAAGATTAAGTCCACAGTTTCATATTTTCCCAGGTAATTGAATAATTACCTTGTGTTTCATCAGTATTTTGGAAAAATAATCAGTTATTTCTTACTCTCCTGGTTTTCCTTCATGTGATCTCAGATTGTATTAAGAAGGACTAATTTAATCAAAACCTAATCTCTCTCAAAGCTGTAGATAAGAATAAGCAAATAGGAAGCATATCAAATATATTCAAGAAATTAGAATTTTACTGAAATTAAATTTGTCCTGAAGAGCAAGACATGTCTAAAGGAAATCAGATTTTTCCCATATTTAAAAATAATCTATGCATAAAGTATTCTGTATTACATCCAGGAAAAAAAATGTATCTTGTTGCATCTTTGATAAGATACCTGCTAACTTTCACAATATTGCATTATTGCAAGCAGCACAGAAATGCAACTCAGCTTATGCAACATTCAAGAACAGTGGTGGGATGGCTTCTATGACTCTAATGTTGGAATGGATGGACACAGGCTCTTTGGGAAGGACAGACAGGGAAGATGAGGAGGGGGGGTGTCATCCTCTATGTCGGTGACCAACTGGAGTGGATGGAGCTCCACTTGGGGATGGATCAGTAGCCAACTGAGAGCTTATGGGTCAGGATTAAAGGGAGGGTAGGGACAGGTGATATTAAGTGGGGGTCTGCTACAGGCCACCTGACCAGGAAGACCAAGTGGATGAGGCCCTTTATAGACAGATAGGAGCAGCCTCATATTCACAAGGTCTAGTTCTCATGGGAGACTTCAACAACCCCGATATGTGTTGAAGGGACAACACAACACAGCACAGCATAAGCAAGCCAGGAGGTTCCTGGAATGCATTAATGGTAACTTCTTTCCTCAAGTGATAGAGGAGACAATGAGGAGAGGTGCTATGTTGGACCATGTTCTCACCAACAAGAAAGGGCTGATGGGGAATGTGGAGCTCAAGGGCAGTCTGGGCTGCAGCGACCATGAAACAGTGGAGTTCAAGATCCAGGTGTGGAGGGTGCACAGAAAACTCACTGCCCTGGACTTCAGGAGAGCAGACTTTGGCCTCTTCTTGGTAGAGGACTGACAATGAGGAGAGGTGCTATGTTGGACCATGTTCTCACCAACAAGAAAGGGCTGATGGGGAATGTGGAGCTCAAGGGCAGTCTGGGCTGCAGCGACCATGAAACAGTGGAGTTCAAGATCCAGGTGTGGAGGGTGCACAGAAAACTCACTGCCCTGGACTTCAGGAGAGCAGACTTTGGCCTCTTCTTGGTAGAGGACTGTGGGATAAAACCCTGGAGGGAAGAAGGGCCCAAAAAAGCTGGTTAATATACAAGGATCACCTCCTGCAATCTCAGGAGCAATGCATCCCAACAAAGAGGAAGGCAGGCAAAAAGGCCAGGAGGTCTGCATGGATGAACAAGGAACTCCTGGACAAACACAAGAAGGAAGCCTACAGAGGGTGGAAGCAAGGACAGGTAGCCTGGGAGGAACACAGAGAAACTGTCCGAGCAGCCAGGGATCAGGTTAGGAAAGCCAAGGCCCTGATAGAATTAAATCTGGGTAGGGGTGTCAAAGGTATGTCAGTGATAAAAGGAAGACTAGGGAAAATGTGGCCCCTCTCTGTAAAGAAACGGGAGGCCTGGCTACCCAGGATATAGAGAAGGCTGAGGTACTCAGTGACTGTTTTGCCTCAGCCTTCACTAACAAGTGATCAAGCCAAGCCACCGAAGTTGCAGAAGGCAAAGACTGGGGGAATGAAGAACCACCCACTGTAGGAGAAGACCATGTTTGAGACCATCTAAGGAACTTGAAGGTGCACAAGTCCATGGGACCTGAGTAGATACATCTATGGGTCCTGAGGGAACTGGCAGATGAAAGTTGCCAAGCCACTATCTATCATATTTGAGAAGTCATGGCAGTCCTGTGAGGCTCCTACTGTCTGGAAAAGGGGAAATACAACCCCCATTTTTAAGAAAGCAAAAAAGAAAGACCCAGGGAACTACAGGCCGGTCAGTCTCACCTCTGTGCCCAGCATGACCATGGAGCAGATCCTCCTGGAAACTATGCTAAGGTACATGGAAAATAAGGAGGTGACTGGTGACAGCTGACATGGCTTCCCTAAGGGCAGATTGTGCCTGACTAATTTGGTGGCCTTCTATGATGAGATTACAAAATTGGTGGATAAGGGAAGAGCAAGTGACATCATGTACCTGTAAAGCATTTGACACTGTCCTGCATGACATCCTTGTCTCTAAATTAGAGGGACATGGATTTGATGGAAGGACCTGCCGTTGGATAAGGAATTGGCTGGATGGCTGCACTCGAAGAGCTGAGGTCAATGGAGCAATGTCAAAGGGGAGACCAGTGATGAGTGAAGTTCCACAGGGGTCAATATTAGGCCCAGTGTTGTTTAACACCTTTGTTGGTGACACTCCCTACAAAGAGCTGGGATTTTCTGAGAGCTCCTTCTTTGCAGTGTCTTTTTTCACTAGATCTTACCTGAGACACCTATGTCTGTGGCATATGTAGAATAAATTGGCCCGTGGGGCAACAGATTTACTAGGAAAATTGACTCCATCACAGCCAAACCCAGAACACTTAGTGAAGGAACAAACAGGCAAACGCAAGTACAATATGATCCCTAAGCTAAACTAAACATTTCTTTGCTTGTCTAGGTTCAGAATGAGATGCCCAAAATTTTCATTTAAGTCTAAACCATTCTCTACTTTTATATAAACTACATGAAGTTGTAAACAGCAGAACTAGAAGGCATCCAGGAGAAAATGGATTTATCTGTCTAATTTATGCATCTAAAGGTTAGTCATATAAATCTGCACTAGCTATTTAAGCTTCCTCTATAGTCAGTGGGGAAAAGTAAGTATGTCCAGATGGTAACTTATTTCATCTGAAGACAAGCATATGTGATAGGTCTAAGACCTACTAAATTCAGTGGGAAAAAAAAATCCCTCTGGATTCAATTATCTTTGGCTCTGATGTTAATGCGTAGATTAAACAATTCTTTTAGATCCAGAGTGGAGAGAAATTAATGTGTCTTTTTGCTTTGTGAGTTTTTTTTCTGTGCACAGATATATGAGAAGTGAATGCAAAGAAAGAACACAAAAATTCTGCAGGTGTATATAGAGAGCTAGGGATACATTTAAACACAAAATGGCAACCAGTGAGAAGGCTCTTCTGACACTCTAGAAGCCTGTTTCTTGGACAGCTGAAGACAATAGCTTACTTAATACAGTGCTTGTAATTATTCCAATAACATATTCCATATCCTGCAAACTTTTAATACCTGTAAGTACAAAGAAAGAACATTATACTGGATGACAAAAACAACTAGATCTCTCTGTTGGGATTTAGTGCCTATAAAACAGATATAATTTATTTTTTTCTTCCTTCAGTAAAGGTTTTGTATTTTGAAAAATGTAATGGTCTGACATTTGTGTTAAAATAAAAAAAGTGACCCTGTGAGTAAGTAAGTTGAATAGCCAATCTGACAGAAATGTAATAAGCCTCTTGTGGTTGCTGTCAGGTTGGGAAAAGTACAATTTAAAATCTCAGCAAAGACACAAACATAAGTAAGGTTTATCATTTGTCTTCAGTAAAAAGGTGGCAGATACAATAGGAGCTATGATCAATGTACTAAATTAATAATTATTTCCTTATGTTAAAGCCAACCCAATTGATCATATTATTTTATATTACACATCTATAACTGATAAAGCAAGTCACAGGATTTGGAAGTGTAATTTCAGATATGGCAATAAAATGGCAATTAAGAATGAAGTGTGTAGGCTGTGAATAACTTCATAGTACTTATTACGAAGTTAGATTCAGATTCAACAGTACTAAATAAACATGCTACATTGTTAGGTACTTCTCTGACCATATGCTGGAGAATTTGTCATGAAGTCTCAGGCTTAACAGGAAAGAATGTGAGATATAAGATACCTGTACCTGTTAATAAACCACCGGGTACAACACATGGCAACAGACAAAACTAGTTAACAACTTCTTAATTGTTTCCATGCATAGCACAACCTGGCAAAGTGGATGTCCTGGTATCAGTAAACACTACCTCAGGGAATGCAGTAGACATTTCTCCTTCTTATGTGTCTTTTGCATCTTATATTACCTATTTTATATATTTATTTATTTATTTGAAATTTGCCTGTTTAGATTTATTTAACTAACTAGAGCACTATCCTGTACTGGGGGACTGGAGTGGATGATCTTTAAAGGTCCCTTCACAGCCAAACCATTCTATGATTCTGTGACTATTTCATATCAACTTATTTATTTACTTGCTGCTTCTTTTCTTCTTCTTAGCAATCCTCTGTTAAAGGTGTGACATAACCTTGCAAGTAGTTTTGTTTTACAAAGCTAAAAGTATTTCTAGAAAAAGACACAAAATTCCTAAATTAATTAATCTTTCTTTTCTCATCACCACAACTTTTCTTTAAGGTAGGCATGTGACTTCCAATATCTGCATACCCATACACTATCTATTTGTGTCAAGAAAACTTTTCCTCGTTCTTTTAAAAAGGTGAAGTGTCAAAAGAATCAACAATAGCAGATTTGTTCTAGGGCATCTTTGCACGTTTTGCCGAAGGTAATTAAACTATCTTCCTTCAGGCTGTATTTCTGAGTGACAGTGTTTCACTTGATTTCCACAGAAAACTGTATCTGACAAACTGCCTGGAGGAGGGAACATTCCCTTAGATTACCACCCATCTCTGTGCCCATATACCTGCGGGAAAAATAGCAGAAGCCATGAGGACTCCAGAAAAACAGCAGCAGCCATGAGAATTCCAGAGATGCACGGGGACATTTGTTCTACAGATTACACATGCTATTGATGTCCCAAAAAAATTCAAATGACCCCATAATTTTTAGGTATAGATCTCCAGACTAAATCGGACGTCCTTCAGATTTGCCCTTTTGACACTGAGTAGAGAAGTAGAAACACCTAAATGGAGAAAGGTTCTGTTTTTTCTCAACTTTGTGTTTTTCTGAATGAGTATAACCCATATTAAAATCAAGTTAATCTGATTGCCTATTTTAGACATCTTCTGATGTTGACAATTCCCGCTTATTCATGGGTTAATAACATTAAAAAAAATTAATATTAAAAACTGTAAATGAAAAACTAAATCTGCGAAAGAAAGGGTACATGAAGGTCTCATCCTGGAATTTTTATCCTTGCAAGCTGTCTTTTATTATATTTATAGTCCTTTTCAGATGTAAATAGAGTTTTCTAAGACCTAATGAAAGGCAGTGAGTTGAACAAAGTGGAAAATCCAGTAAAAGGAGGTTTTTTGATAGCTGGATCTTTTCAGCTTAGTATAGACCAAAGTCAAGCTATCCAGTTGTGTAACAGACGTAGCAATATTCTAGATTATGTCTAAAATCTAAGTGATGTTCACAATCTACTGATGTATTGAAACTGCTGACAGTTGTTAAAATACAGGAGAGACAAAGTTCTTCTGAAACAATGAGATTTCTTGCATGTCCATATTTCAGTACAGGTGCACATGCTGATTTATACTGCTTACACACCAGTTAAGGTTAAAAATTAACACCTAACCTTCCAATATATTTGGGTATGAACACATGGAATTGTTTTTATGTATGTGCATGAAGACTATAAATCTACATGTAAACTATTATACATATAAACGTGTTTTTAAATGTATTTATACTTTATATATATATATACACATGTACAACTATAATTACAGAATTCACAAACTCATGCCAGTGCTGCCATACTGTTGCTGGACTGAATTTGCAGTATCCTTAATGGTAAAAAATTAGGTTGCCAACAGACTAGACCTTGGTTTTGAGGACCACATCTTTGGAGTTTGTTGTAAATCCTGCAACACTCTCTTTTGTTTAACTTTATGTGCATCAAGGCCTGACTAACTGGGAGTGTGAGACGAAGCCTGTTGCAGGGTAAGGAGCAGAGGACAAAATAATCCTCAGGGGTGGTCCTAACTGTTGCACTAGTTTTACACAATTATAAGTGGAATAAGAGGTTGTTATGCAATGTTGGCCTGCCTTCTGGACAGAAAACGATCCTTTTTGAATGATCCAGGAGTTAAATGAATTTTTTTGCGTGCACTGGGTATCTTGGAATTTTTTGTTAGATACATGGCTGTCAGATGCTAAATAAAAATTGAAAATTATTAATCAAATAATTTGACGTGTGCCCAGGGTTTTAGTTATGCTTCTTTTCACGTTTCTTTCAGACTGACTGATCTGATTGTGAGTAGCGTTGGGGTTCTTATACTAATAAACTATTTGCTCATAATCCTTTAATGGATGCTGTTGTCTCTTTGAGCCAGTGTTTGTTAACTACCAGTGTTAAATGGAAATGTGCTGTCATCCCAGAAGTTGCAGCTGCTGCAGAAGAAGGACAGCAGCTTCTTTGGAAGAGCTGCAAAATGAAGATCTTGGCTACTTTCAGCCCTACATACCCCATGGCATTTTCACAAGCACAGAGAGGCCTCGGCTTGGTTGTCCAGCTGAACTGCAAACCTGTAATGAGACTTGACCTAATTAAAAATCCTCTGTTGCTGCAGTCTGCCGTGCACAGCACCATCTTTGTTTGCAGTGTATAAAAACAATAAACCATTCAGCTATTAAATCTGGTATTTTGCATAAACTTCAGCACACATGGGGGTTTTTAGCAAAGGAAACACTGGCTGTCTTTAAGGTGTTGGCAATATTCCCTGTCAATTCAATGGCAATTTTCCAGTTTATTGTATTGCCCCCAGTTCAATATATTTTCCCCTTCAGGGAAATACTTGGACATGTGGTTAGGTACAACCAGCTTAAGCATAGTTAAAAATATTTAAGCACTGTTCAGGGATATATTTGCATTGAAGGTGTAAACAGAAGGCAGACTGGGAGAAGTGCACATTGTGGTAAATTATTGCATCCACGCTAAGTGCAGACAGTAAAATCGGCATTGACTTCACACAAAACAGAAATCTGGGGGGAAAGGTGCATATACCGTAAAACTCTAAGAAGGTGGACATAGCAGTAAGGATCAACCCTTAACATTAATTACACCGACTTGAGTTTACCCTTGAATACTTTCACCTTCACCTCTCCCAGGATCCATTAAAACAGTGCTTGAATTTTGCTCGTCATTAGCTCAGTGTTTGAAAAAAACTGTCATTTCCTGAATGCTTTTTTTGTTTAGTGTATAACAAAACTGGAATTTTGCACTTGTGCTTGTAAAGGGCATAGTGTTAGATGAGCACAGCACAAAATCACATTTATCAATGGTTCTTAATGTATTTTATAGACAATATGTTCTCTGCAAGATCCTCCAACAACACCAGGGGCTAAAGAAAGCTGTTGCTGGTAAAGCTGAAATACGCCTAAGCAGAGCAAGGTCAGATGTTGCTGGCAGCACATTTCTTCCTAAGTACTGTTACTAGCAAGCTAGAAAAAGTTGGAGACCACTGACTGAAACAGAAAACTGATTCTTTAAACGTAAGCTCCTCTGCTTCGGTACCTGTTGCAGGATCCCATCCAACTAATGGACATTCAAGACAAAGAAAGGCAAAGAATTTACTCAAGGTCTCAAATACTAATTGTGAGACCAGATTTCTGCTGATTAATTGTGATCCAATTTTGTCATCTTAACCTAGACACATATTTGCTATCTAGTAGTTTAGAAGTACAATCAGAATACTACAGAATTAATCACTGAAGGACATTTGATGAAGATAGTGGTACGTAGCTGGTGTTTGGCAGTGACAGCTGTTTTGTATGATCATGAATGATATAATACACTGCATATAGAGGTAAAAAAAAACCCAAAACAAGCAAAAAAACCCCACCACAACAAAACCACAAACCAACAACCCCAAACTTTAAATCTTTAAGACATTTTACTGATGATATTTGGTGTACATGGCATTAGTTTTTGACCCTGCTATATAAATTCACTAAAAAATAAAATGCAAAGTCCTTGCCTTTTCTCCTTCACAGCATGACAATACATTTACCTCTTGACAGGCAAATTAAGAAAAATATCTCATTAATATGCTTTAGCAAAGATACGTAAGCCTCTAGGCTGTCTCAGAATAACAGGAAATAGAAACTTGACTGTTGTTATCACATCAGAAAAACAACAGGATCAAGTCTGATCTAGTGTCATAGTACCAGGAAATATTAAATTCCATAGAGTTTAAGCACCTGTGCTGCTGTAGGGCAGTATTAAAGCCTTTTCGTTACTGTTGACTGCATTCAGCAAACTTTCAAGTGTCTGTAGATCACCTCATTAGAATGCAGACCAGGACTACAGACCTTTGCGAGATGGATAAAGGGGAGGCACAGATTTAAAGAAACCAAAGTGATCGATGATATGGGCAACACAAGTATTATAGTAGCAGCTGAAGAGAACAAGAACTCATTTGAAATAAAAACATGCTACTGTTTTCAGTATTGTGAAGGACTATATAAAAAAACAGAAATCCTTTCGTTTATTTCTTTTTTTTAAATAGAAAACAGGTATCTTTCTTCCTCCAGTCCTAATAAAGAATATGCACCACACAGATACATCTAGAGAGGGATTTAGGTAATTACAGCTTTAGGAAGGCTTCTACATTGTACGCACATATAGCTAGCCTATGTTAGGATTTTACATGGGATGCACAGCCGTATATATAAAAATTATTAAGGCAATCTAAGTCTTCATTAAGATATCATTAGTACACTTAATTAAATAGTTGTCTGTTTAGCTTCCCTGCTTGTTGGCCATTTGTGTGCAATGTTGTGCAGAGAGCCCTCTGCCCTGCCCTTCTTCTGCAGACAGGGCTGCTGTGACCCACTGCAAGAACTTCTGTGCAAGCAGAAGCTTGTCACTTTGTTCTAACTTGACAAGCCAGATGAACAGAAGGGCGAAAGCTATTGTTATCCTTCTACACAGGAGGCAAACTGAAGCACAGAAATATTAAGTAGCTAATGTAAGATTTCACAAGAAAACTTTGGCTGGTGGTAACTAAATACAGATCAAGGGACCCTGATACCGCAACTCTCCTGCAGGACCATTCTCTCTGCTGGTCCCCATAAGTTCTGAAATGTTTTGATGTGCTGCTTATGCTACGGCAAGTAACAAAACAACATTAATATATATTGAACACATTTGTTCTGGGTGCAGTAGGGTTCAAGGATGCAATAAACTTCCACAGGAGTTCAGATCCAAATCCAGTGAGGCTTTTATGTAAGGTTATAAGGATTATTAAGGGTGGGGGGGGCGGGGAAAGGCTTTTGGAACTAGAATAACTGGGAGTAACTGGCCTTTTCAAGATCTTTCTGGTTTTTTTTCCTACTTCCATTGTTTCACAAAAGTAGTATAATGAGGTCTCTGATCAAAGTAATTAAGGCTTCTAATTAATAGGGGGAAATCACATTTACATATGGTATCACTCTCAATTTCAATTAATTGTTCTAGACAGGAAATTATTCAAATTATCTTCCTGACAGGCTGCAGAAATCTTCACTAATTAATCATTTTTTTTTTGAAGATGATATCTTACAGAAGAGAGAATTGGTAGTATTCTAGCACCAGATAACAAACAAAGTTTAAAGAAAAGAATGTGCATATGACAAATCTTTCACATCTGTGAGTTTAGCTATCAGTAACAATTCTGTCATTTTTCAGATAATTCTTGAACTGGGAACCTGGATCTGCTTCTGGAAATCACAGTGTTGTGTCCTGGTAATTTAAAACAGAAGTTGAATTATTTATATTTATATAGTTACCTATATCATCACACTTATTTACTTAATTTGAAACATTCTAAAACCATTTCCTAACACAAGAGGATCAGCTCTCTGAACTTCTGACAAGCTGCCTTTGTAGGAAGTTGTTTGTAAATAAGACATGCTCATATTTTGAGGGATCATCCTTTTAACAAAATGAACATGAGGAAACAAATTTGTTATTGGTTCTGGTTCTTTTTTCAGGGAGAAAACTGAAATTACCCCCCCCCCAACAATAAATCCCCCTGTACATTTAGGCAATCCTTATTCATGGACAGAATTTCACTGGGAGGCAGACCAATGTCACAAATACCCTTTGCTAGCACTGCTTATTTAAGACGAACAGACTCACTCACAGAATTTGGGTTCTGGGCTTGCAATTAACTAAATTTGATTGAAGTCCCATTATATTCTAGCTGTGCAGTTTCTCAAATGACTGATTAATTGTTATCTGGGATATATTTTTACTTCAATTAATGTTCAGCCCAGGATAAAATTCACTAGAAGCTGTTACTAAGTAATGGCTGTAGAAGACTGGGTAGAAGTTAAGGATCTGTCTTCTTTTAAAACCCTCACAGAGCATCCATCACATCTCTGACACCTGAATATGCTTCGACAATCTTGCCCAAAGCATGTAACTCTTCCCTGATTAGCAGATTACAACTAGTTTTCTCATCTAAGATAATCACCCTAAATCACTCTAAATTGCACCATAGTCAGTGGTGAGAACAGGATATCACCTAAAACGAGAATAATCTACCACTGCTCTATTTAGGTTAAGGGAGGCTTGTGTGGTTGGTCAGTTTAGGTTTTGGCCTTTAAATTACATAAGATAAATTTTGATTTGAGACTACATCTGTTCCAGTACTGTATCCATAAACTAAATAGTGCCAGCCATCTGGACTGTTTAATTATTACAACAGTCCTTGGCACAGCATCTTTCCTGGGTAAATTGCACTTTCCCTAATGGCTTCTGGAAAGATTCTGGGCTACAATGGGCCAGGAACCATACTTAATAGAAATTCTGCATGCAGCATATCTTGTTTTGGAGGGTGAAAGAATTTAGCAGCATGAATGTGGCTATGCCAGCTGACTCAACTGAGTGGTACAGGTGTAGCCTCAGCCTACAGGCAGCTCTAAAGGAGGACTCAAACAACCTTTCAGGCTGAGTACCACATTTATAACGTCCCTTGGCCCACTCATGACACTCTACCTCATGCAGCCCAAGGTGCTGTTGACCTTCTTTGCCATGAGATCACACTGCTGCTTCTTGGTCACCATCTTGATAATTACAATCCCTAAGTCCTTTTCTGCACAGCTGCTTTCCAACTGGTTGCCCCCAGCCTGTCCTGGTGCCTGGGGTTATTTCTTCCTAGGTGCAGGACTTTGCACTTCCATTTATTTCACGAGATTCCAGTTTGTTTAACACAGCTCCTCCAAGTTTTGTATCATTTACAAAACTGCTGAGGTACATTCTGTCCCACCCTCCAAGTCATTAATGAAGATGTTGAGTAGTACTGGCTCCAGCACCAACCCCTCAGGTGCACCACTAGACTCCAGCTGGACTTTATGCTGTTGATCACAACGCTTTGAGCCCAGCCGTTCAGTCTACCCCACTGTCCACTTACCTAGTCTGCACCTCATCTCTTTATCTGTGAGGATGTTGTGGGAAACAGTGTCAAAAGCCTTAATACAGTTGAGATAAAACATCCACTTCTCTCCCCTCCTCCACTTAGCCAGTCCTCTCATCACAGAGGGCTATTAATTTGGTTAAGCATGATTCCTTTCATATATCCATGCTGACTACTCCCAGTCATCTCCTAGTTCCTTGTATATCTGCTCCGTCATCTTCCCAGGGATCAGTTTGAGGTTGACCAGCCTGTAGTTCCCTGGATAGCATTCCAAATCTTTGGTTCTGGATGAACACTCATCCCCTGTGAAAAGGAGCCTTCCACTTGGGTCCTTGTCTGCTCATGCCAGCCATCCATCTGCCTACCCATCAAACTTTTACAGTAATTTTTGAGACTGTTTTTGGCACAGTTGTCAAAAGGGTAGTAATCCATGCCATATGAAGTTATTATAAGTTACATGGAAATCCACTCTGTTAATGTCTTTATTTAAAGAATTGCTACTGAGGCTGGCAGAACCTGACCCATCAGTCAGGACCTTGTTCCAAAGCAGCTATGGCACGTGCCAAATAACAGCAGGCAGCAAGCCAGAGAAAGTAGGAAGCAGATAAGGGAGAGACAGGTATATCATGAGGAGAAGTTATGGGAAGGAGTTTGTTATTAGAATTACAGAGGCGTTTGGGTTACAGCAGTGAGGAATATAGACACAGTTCCCATGCATATACAGGGCATCGGGCACTGCTAGCTCTGCTTCTCAGAGTACAAATTGTTCTGATAAAAGTGGATGATGCTGAAGTGTTTGTGCTGCAGTGAATGGCAGTATAGACCCTCCAGCATACAAAGGCATCTCACTGCCTAACTTCTCAATCCTAGTTGGTTTGCTGCCTTACCACAGAGCTGGGTGACTTTGAGCATGGCTAGATGTAAAACTAGGCATGAAAAGTGGGCTTTGAACTCTAACAGTGAGATGCTTTGAGAGTTTATGTGCTTCCAAGGTTAGAAATTCACATGAAAAATGTTAATGGAATACAACTTTGGGCATAAAATGCAACATTCGCTAAAGTTTCATTGTATACGCCTTTTTCTTTTGGTTTTGATTTTGTTTTGTATTTTTTTTAATCTCACCTCAATTACCATTAATCACAGTAGATCAATATTTCGAGTAAAAATGTCCGCTAAATAGATTTGGAAGTGGACTTCATAAACCTCATGTCACTGACATCTGGTTTTAAACTGTTTAAAACAGAAGAGCCAGACTAAAATAATTACACTTTAGCAAATATATTGCAGTAGGTAAGAAAGAAATTTGGAAGGCTTTGCTTTAATTTTGTAAAGGTATACACAGGTTAAAGCACAACATTAAAATGCGTAATTTAATTCTTCTAGTTGTTCATTAGTTAAAATTTGATTGATGGCTACATCAGACAGTTTAATGCCCTTTAATTTTTCAGTCTCTCTAGCAAGGGATGAGATTTCCCATCTACCCTTCAAAGTAAACAGCTTCTCTTACAGCCATTTGACAATGTACTTCCCAAGGCAGGTAGATCTGAGCTGCATAATGCCACACTGCAAGCCACACTACAATCAATTAGTGCAGATGGTTCAAGGGACTGTATTATATCTACAGATCTTCTACCATATCTACTAAGGATCAACTTTCTCCCCAGCTTGTACAGTTCTGTTTCTGTACTGGATATTTTCAAAATGCAAAATTGCTGCTGCAATCAAAGAAAGTTCTGCTTATGAAAAGCCTGATCAGGCCCTGTGAACAAGGCTAATAACATGTAATAACATGTTACATACACAACAGTAGCATTATACTAATCGTAACTACTTCAGACCATATTTATAACAGTCTCTGAAACAAGGATTAAGGTGCAATTTTGATAGTGACCAAGATCCAGGCATGCAGTTACATGGTACTTTGGAAGTATCCAAATCACATGCAATAATGAATTTTAAATTTCTGGCACTTACTTTCTTTTTTTTGTCCAAAATTTTGAGAAAAAGAGGAAGAAAACAACTCTTTTCAGCACTTTTCTCTGTCTCTCTTCCTTCTTTTATTTCATACATTCTTGCTGTCCTTTTAGACCTGGTTCACTGCACCTGACAACGTTCTTGAAGACGACGCTGTCAGCTGGAAAAAAAAAAAAAGAGAGGCTAGGAGGTGAATGCAAACAAATCACATTTGTTTGCATGGCTTGTAAAATTTGAGTGACCTTCTTTTCCTTGTCTGTAAGGCTTGGAAATCAAAAGTGAAGACATGAATGTGGCAATGTGAAGGAGGAAAAATATTGTAGGTACAGGTGTAACTGATCAAAGACCCTGTCTGTTGCTGACAGTAGTTGGTAATAACTTTAGAAATTCTGTTTAAAGCACTAAAGATTCTGAAAATCTGATAATTATGCAGGTATACACTTTAGTTCTTAGTAGCTGGAGAATTTTCGTGATGTGGAGCAAGAATTTGTTCCTAGTCAATGCTGCAATAACTAAGGGATGCTAGGAGACAACCTGATGCAGGAGAGGGTATGAAAATGTCTCTGTATAAGGGTGCAGTCTTGAGACCAGAGGTAAATAAAAGCCTGTTATCAGAGGATGCGGAACAGGTTACCTTAAGTCACTGATTTATATTAGAACATCTGTCCCAGGATTTATTTCTTCACAGATTGTCTGTAAATGGCAATGTGTTTTGTCCAGTAACAGGAAGCACCATCTCTCACATTTGTTTTACACAGTTTAACTAAAGTATTTGGAAAATATTATCTACCATATGCTATTTCGTTTCAGTGAATTATGAAATTTACAGAAGTACAGGCATAGCAGTGATTAATAGTTAGCCTTGTTTCAATGAACACAGATCCTCGTATGCTGAAACAGGGAGATATCAATGCTACCTGGCTAGCATTCCTTATATCATTAACACCAGTGCAGAAGTGGGATGCTATTAACTCTTCAGAGGAGAAACTAGATTTCTCTTTTGGTAGTAGAGGCAATCATGAAGTAACATCTCCCTATTTACCAGTGTATGTAAAATTAGCTGTTTGTCTTATGTTATACCCTTGGCCCTTGTCTCATACTGAAGTTTAACGATTATCTGCCATGGCCTCTTCACTGCAGTTCTGTAACCTGCTCTTTTATTTTAACATGAATGTTCTGAGGCATTTGACTGTGCCTAGCTTACAACAAAGCCTGTCATTATGTCTGTGCCTTTTCACGTCATGACTCAGCCCAACAGGTTTTGTCATAGAATCACAGAATGGCCTGGGTTG
>NW_010108016.1:0-15779 GCF_000699245.1 Pterocles gutturalis | reverse complement strand
CCCCAAGCCAAGGGCTAACCCACCACAGCTTGCCATATCATTCTTAGTTTTCTTAATTAATTGCAATACAGGACTTTGTTAATTCTTCTCTTTAAAATCCTCAGTTCCTTGTTACTGGCTTCCCCCCTTCATCTTGCCCTACCAGTCTCTGAACTTCGGGCAGCAGTGACCTCTCTCTTATCCTTCTACCTAGCAGCTTTCCCTCCATGAATTCCCATATTTTAATCCCTTATTTTCTTTCTCCTACCACCAGTCTGTCTGTACAACACCGTTAGTCCTCTCCAAGTCTCTGAAATATGTGGCTTCCTTCTGTGGACCTGTCTGGGTAGTGATGGAGGAGTCTAATTCCTTTGCAGCCAGAAGCAGCCAGGTGTAGTTATTGCAGAGAAGGACCCATACTTCCTTCAGCAGTATGATCATCTGTTACATTTTCTTTTCCCCTGCACAGTCTTTGCACTCCTCTCTATCTCCTGACAACCTTTTCTTTTCTCCTGATGCAATCTTCTCTCTTAATGCTTCGAAATTATTTTGATAGTGTATTCTACTGCCATTATCTATAGTGGGAAATATCCGGGTCCTTTCTGAAACTGTGAAGACTCCTTCTAGGATGAGTTGCCCAGGAGTAAGGCAAGAGTGGTAGACCCTTATATAATTTTTTCTTGACCAGTGCTTCATGTAATAGACGAAGACAAGTACCATTCCTGGTAGGAAGTAAGGGGGGTTAGAGGAACTGCAACTTTAAGAAATGGTATAAAGGGCTAAAGTCCCTTTTCTAATCCCTGATAAACAGCTTGCCGAATGCTTTTCTCAGTGATGATAAGTGACATTGGAAAAGCTCTTTCACTCTAAGAAAAAGATTCTCTTTTAGGGTAGAAAAGAATCCCACATGCCACAACAGAATCTTAGTACAGAGTGAGAAAACAGCAGAAAATATTTGGGGCAGGAACTGGAACTGGAGAAGGTTCATTCAGAAGGTATTAAAATCCCAGAACTAAAAAGGGCTAACAATTGAATTTTTGCCACTGAGTAGCACTGAGTTTCCAAAGGATTTGACTTAAATTTATAGTTTTACATTGTGTTTATGCAACTGTATATTTTACAAAAGTGAATAGCTGGGTGCTATTGCTCTTGGTTTCTGACAGATGCCAAATGAGGTCAGTTACAGAGTTCGAGCTGATTCATGTGGGGTGAGCACTAGAACTCAGTCCTCTGTACAGAGCACTTAGATTAAAGGGCCATATGCAAATTTAAGAGGATTTGATCCTCTTTGCAGTAGGAGCTGCTGTCTAAATTGTCCACAGTTCAGGCAGGCAGCGTGATTAATGTGCAAAGAAAAGTGTGCAAATGGGGTTCTGGTGGTAGTATATGTATTTGTGTGGTTGGTTGGTTGGGCTTTTTGTTTGTGTTTTATTTTTTACCTACACGTGTGGAATTGCTTGACTTAGGATTCTGGAAGTTGTTGAAATCAAACTTGTGACAGAGAAATCTCCACTAAGATCTTTACTAGCATTCACACAAATGCGTGAGTTTTCCTACCAATACAAATATTTTAGTCTTTCTTTTTGAGAAAGAGCTGGAACTTTAAGAGACAAAAAAATGGGTTTGTTTATGGTCTTTTCCCATGGATGTCTCTTTTGTTAAAAGAAATATCACTTTCAAACATACCTTTGTTTTGCTGTATAACACCAGCTAAGATGAGATATTTTTAATAATAAATGCTGGAAGTTGAGCCCTTGGGATCCATACCAACGACTCAATTTTTTTTCTTCTCTTTGGAGAACTATAGCCAGTGTTCTTCTCTTATACAAAAAAATGTTTTGGAGGAGAGACCCAAGTGACTTCTTACTATTTCTTCTTGCTCTAACAGGAGAAACAGAAGAAGATGCTCTAGGTATAGTAACTAGTTAATCCACAACATTAACTGGGAAAAGAATAAAAAAAATAAAAAAAATCTTAGCACTTACAGTCCTCTCCCCTGTGGTAGTCCCCGGGCTGTGTGAGTACCAGAGAGTCAAATCTGTCATAGCAAATGTTACTTTCTGTAGTCTTGAGTCCTACCAGTATTTTTCGGTATGCTAAATTAAGCTCTCTCAGCTTCAGAGTTCATCCCTGAGGAATTTTTCCTTGTGCATTTCCAGGAGAAATGTAGATCTTGGAAGTTGCCTGTCTTCTCTGCTGGAAGGTATTAATAAGTATACGTAAGGTGTTGGTAGGACACTGAACAAACTGCATGAGAGACTCCGTCCGAAAGACATGTAGGAGTAGGAAATCCATATGAATATATATGGATTGGTATGTCTGTCTTTGTTTCTTCCACTTCTGTTCATAGCTACTCTCCATTGAATGTGCATTGGGATCACTCTGAATGCAGGATTGTGATCCTCAAAATCTTGACCATACCATTTGTCTGCTGTCTGACGTTGGACAAATAATTTCTTTAAGCCTCAGTCTGTAAAACAAAGATGACTATTCTGTCTTTCCTTATAAAATGTTTTGGACCAAGAGAGAAAAACTAATAGTATGAGAGATATTGTGATTGCTGTTATGCTTCCCATAAGATCATTATTCTCCTTTACTTATGCAGGAGAACTTTCTTGCTCTTTAAGGTGTTTTACATAATCTGGCCTGGTCAGATCTGCTAGTCTTTACAATGCTACAGTTCCTTCTCATCTAATATGGCTCAAGATGTCTGAGAGAGCCTGAGAAGATGGTGGCACAGTGATAATATTGGTGGAGAGAGCTGGACAAAGGCTGCTTCTGCAGTCCAGTATGCTTTCTTTGGAAGTAACCACATCCAAAAAATCTAAAAAAAGTACAGGATCAGAAGCAGCTGAACAAGACTCTCAGCAGGTATACATACTTGTGATTCTACTTAAAGCAAGCTGTCCCAAAGTCTCCTTAACTGGCTTATTGAATTAGCATGATATATAAGCGGATGCTCCCTGTTTCCAGTTTTATCAAACTTATATTTCTTCTTGTATCCTTTGCTGAAATACCGGTGCTCTTGAATTGTGCATGGTATGGCCCTGAGAAAGTCTGCAAGGCTAGCTGTCTCTGCATAGACAACCTTTAGGTTTCCTAGTTTTTATCTTCATTTCCTACTCTAACACTTATACATATTAATGAATCATTAATGTACTTTGTGGCACAAGCCAGTAGCAGCTATAGAACAGTTATTATACAAAAGGTAGCTCTCTGAATGTTTATTTGTGTCTGTTAGTGGCAAATATCACTGAAATATATTCTATAGTAACAAGTGATGGGACAAGAGGAAACAGCCTCAGGTTGCACCAGGGGAGGTTTAGGCTGGATACTAGAAAAAATTTCTTCACTGCAAGAGTGATCAGACATTGGAACAGGCTGCCCAGGGAAGTGGTGGAGTCACCAGCCCTGGAGGGGTTCAAGAAACATGTGGATGTGGTGCTTAGGGACATGGTTTAGTGAGTTAGGTGGTGTTGGATTGGACTTGATGATCCTTGAGGTCTTTTCCAACCTTAATGATTCTATGATTCTAAATTCCCATTTTTAGCATCTGCTCGTTCAAATATCTGCTGCAGTAAAAATACATCCATTTGAAGTTCAGCAACTGCATTTCACAAAATCAGGACATTTTTTTCTTGATTGGCACGAGCTATTTATCATTAGCAAGGAAGTTTGAGAAAAGCATAAGGCAATAGTTGCCAGAGAGTTTGGTTTGCCTTTGGATACTGTTTGGCTAAACATCACATTGATTTTTTAAGGCTTGCTGGGCAAAGCTTGTCTCTTCTTACCACTGTCTTTACTTAACATTTACTTTCTCATGCTATTTTTGTTTCTTTGCTCTCATTTAATGCCATCCTGCTGCCTCACCTAATGACACAAGCTAACAATGTGGCAAAAGAACTTTCTTATCTAATTTACGTCAAGCTGCATCAGGATTCTGGTTACAAATATCTTAACGGTTGTGGTAGATGAGGTCTCAGAGCAATCCTCACAGGGGCTGAGTAATCAAATATAACTATTAATTAGTGTAGGGCTGCTATTGTAGCATAAATGTTTGCATGTATAATTTCAAAGTACATTGCACATAATCAGGTGTTCAGCATTATTTTCCTTTCAATTAGTTTTCTTCTTTAACATACAGATAAGAAAGCCAGGAAGCTCTTTAAGAATAGGAAATATCAAGAAGCTGCTGTACCAAAACACCTTTCATTGAAAAGGAGCTTTTTTCTGTGAATTGGATGCAGGAGGAAGTCTATAGAGACGATTAGACAAGTTGTTATTGTCATGAATGAATCGATATCTACAATAGCCTCTGCTCTTATCAACATATTTTTCAAATTTCAGAGGAGATTATATAGGCAAGGCCAGATAATATCCAGAACTTATTTACGATGTAGGTCTATTGATTATGTCAGAGACATGGACAGTGGGATTGAGTATACCCACAGCAGGTTGGCTGATGACATCAAGATGTGCAGTGCAGTCGACATGCTGGAGGGAAGGGATGTAATCCACAGGGACCTGGACAGGTTGGAGAGATGGGCCAATGCAAACCTCATGAAGTTCAACAAGGCCAAGTGCAAGGTCCTGCACGTGTGTCAGGGTAATTCGAAGCACAACCACAGGCTGGGGGGAGAACGGATAGAGAGCAGCCCTGAGGAAAAGGACTTGGGGGTGTTGGTTGATGAGAAGCTCAACATGAGCTGGCAGTGTGCGCTTGCAGCCCAGAAAGCCACCTGTATCTTGTGCTGCATCAAAAGAAGTGTGACCACCAGTTCAAGGGTGGTGATTCTCCCCCTCTACTCTGCTCTCGTGAGACCCCACCTGAAGTCTGCTCTGGGGCCCCCAACATAAAAAGACATGGACCTGTTAGAGTGAGTCCAGAGAAGGGCCACAGAAGTGATCAGAGGGCTGGAGCACCTCCCATATGAGGACAGGCTGAGAGAGTTGGAGTTGTTCAGCCTGGAAAAAAAGAAGGCTCCAGGGAGACCATGTAGGAGCTTTCCAGTACCTGAAGGGGACCTATAGGAAAGATGGGGAGGAACTCTTTATCAGGGAGTGTAGTGATAGGATGAGGGGTAACAGTTTTAAGCTGAAAGAGGGTAGGTTTAGATTAGATATTTGGATGAAATTTCTGTGATTCTATGATTCTACGCCTACAGAGACTTCAGGATAGGAAAAAAAATTTACCAAAACCTGGTCTCAACGATAGGGGGCAATGTTTGATTAGATATAGTGATTTTTCAGAAAGGCTGGCTCTCCATAAGGAAGTTAATTTACTTCACCAGGGAAGTATTAACCAACCTCTTTCCTTCTCATTTTCAACAAGATTTACTGTATGTTATATATCAGATTTTGGAGGAATATGTTAATTTTTGCAGACCTTAAAAACAAAAAACAAATGAGAGAGTAAGGAGAAAAATACACTGAATAGATAATAAACCAATACTGTGTTAGCTTACAAGGTCTTTTTCGGGGTTTGGCCTGTTTCTAACTCCACAGTAATAATTTCCAAATTGTAGAGAAGCCAGGTTGGATCTGAGAAAGGGATTTGGCTGAAAATTATCTTTTTCTCTCCTAGCTTCTAAAAGCACAAACTTGCAATCTCTTTATAGTGGCTGTTGGTCAATTAGCCAATGCAAAAAAGGTGAAACACCTTTTCATAAGATCTATTTAATCTTGTTAAGTAGCTTCCTTTTAAACTCATCTGTTTATGGATAATTGGACAGCATTAAGTTTTGGGTTCTGGTGGGGCCCAAAAACTTGTGTAGAGAGAAAAACAGCTGATTGATATAAATACAGTACAAATTGGAAAAAGAAACATCTTTGCCTACGTGGATTTTTTGTACTTTGTTAGATTTTTTTTTTTATTTTTAATTTTTGGAGTGGGAAATTATTCTGATTATTAAAAATGTTCTGGGGTCTGGGGAAATGCGGAAGAGAGATCAACATTTCCTTTTAAACAATAAGGAATATTCCATATTTTACAAAAATCGGCTTCTGACTCTATTTATAATGTACTCTATTTACATTATACTGCACATTTGTGGAATACTAGGTGACTCTCTTCTCACTATTAAGCAGTCACACACTGACAAAGTTACGCCAGCTAGCATGGGAGCAAGTATACAATATGCTGATAAGAGTGTTTTGGAAGCTACGGGTGGTTAAGCATGTATGTAGGGCTAGACAGTGACCAGAGAAGTGTGAAGGTCTGGGGCAAGGGACTTGAGTTGTACAGGGCTTGGCCCACTACAGTAAGCAAGGGACACTGGATTTGGCTTGAAAATAAACAACTTTAAAAAACATATATTTGTCATAAGTTATTACAATCACAAGTTCAGTTAAGATATTTGCAGCAGAAAACTGCTTTGCTCACACTTCACTGAATCTTCTATTGAACCTATAGTTTGTAGTTATGTTCAGTCAATGGGATTTTATATCAAGACTGATGGACTTTATCAAACTGTGACATAGGAAGAACAGGAGTATGTTTGTATGTGTGAGTATACAAATTCTATGAAAAATATATTCCTGTCTTAGGACTGTGACGGGGGAAAAAAAGGAAAGATTCCTACAGGAAAGCTGGGGAGGGCCTTTTTACAGGGACATGTAGCAACAGGAAGAGGGATAATGTATTTAAACTGGAAGAGGGTAGATTTAGACTAGATTTTAGGAAGAAATTCTTTACTGTGGGGGTGGTGAGGCACTGGAACAGGTTGCCCAGGGAAGCTGTGGATGCCCCATCCCTGGAGGTGTTCAAGGCCAGGCTGGATGAGGCTTTGAGCAACCTGGGCTAGTGGAGGGGGTCCATGGCAGGGGGTTTGTAACTTGATGATCTCTAAGGTCCCTTCCAACCCAAACCATTCTATGATTCTATGATCTAGGTTAGTTATATGTAATATTTCAGGAATCTATAAGCAGTGCTACTAAAACCATTACCTCAAACTCCAACATCATCCCTAAGATCTTCTACATAGACCTAGGAAATTACATATCACAGTGTGAAATTTCTTACAGGGAAAAACAGTATGAGATTTGCATGGTTTTCTGAAGTGACTTTGTTTTCTTATACTGATTGGTTTAACAACACTTGCAAAATGAAGGATAATTTTTTACTATGCTGGTGCTGTTTATGGCTGGAAAAGCTTCTGAGCTGGAAAAGAGAAAGTAAGAGCATTCCTGGTGAAGCATTTCTTCTCTTCTGCAGTGGTTTCCTACTTTCAGTAGGATGTGAATGATATAACTGCTTTTGAGTTGAATAGGTAGACAAAATACCAAAGGCAGCAATATCATGCCATTGTGAATACACTTTCAGCTTGTAACTAAGATATCATGGTCTAGAAGAAAGACCATGTAGTCTGAAGCCGGTGAGTCTTGCTCCTTCCATATATCAACCTTACATAAGAATCTATTAAAAGTGCAAAGAATGGCTATTGATTTTCTCAAAATCAAGTGTTGCTGCTGTTAAGAGATGTTTAGTGGTACTACAGAAATGTGCACAGTGTGACATTTTTTCCTATTCTTCATATGGGAAACTACTGTTTTATGTCAAATATTAGTGTGCTTAATTAAAATGCCTATGTATCATCTCTTGCTCAATCTTTTTTTTTTTTTATTTTATAAGAATTTTGTTATATACTAGTTAATTGATTAAGAAAACAAATGCATTTTGTGATGAAGGAAGAATGTAGCAAAGAATTTCTAATGTCTTGACAGTCATGACTCATCTGCTAGAACATGTGGAATATACACCTTTAATTTGGGGAACTGGGTCTGAGATACATTGTCTATGCATCTGGTTCTACTGATTTGCCTCATTCATCTAGTTCTACTTGGTTTTACTACCTAATTGTATTCCAGATGATCCAGCTCTGATGACATAAAAGAAAGATGCTTCACTGTCACATTCAAACATCAAGTGCCTTCTTTGAGAGATCTATTCCTGCTCTACACATTCCAGCAATCTGAACTAAAAATCTGGATAGTGGTTCAACGTAATCTTTTATCAGTACTGCTAAGCGTGAGCCATTTTCCTGTCACCTCTTGATGGCACTTTAGTCTATTTATTTAATCTCATAGCAGCTTTACATAGTTTTGTCTTAGGCAACTTCTAGCAAAGATCAGATAGAAAAATAACCTAATGCACCAAAATTTATCTCATCCATTGGCAAACTTGCAGCAAGTCTAGTGAATATAGAGCAGTAAAAAAATAGAGCAACGGTGTCTCAAAAAACTGTGCCAGATAAATATGAATATCAAGAGCTCGTGATATATATATAAAGAGATTTTTAAAAGCTTAAAAGCAAGTCCAAATTGTGAAATGCTTTCTATTCTGAAAAGCAACTATTATAAAACTAGGAAGATGTATGGATTTTAATGGAATTAAATCATGCTAGTAAATAAATTTTGGAATTATTTACACGTTTTGGGACATAAAGAGCTCTCAAAATCACATTATCCCAGGTTATTCGTGTAACGGTTATTAATGTTTTCTCTGAAGAGCACAATAACAGTCCTCTGAGCCAGCTGTTACACTGCCCAACCACCCAGTCTGAGGGTTTTCTCATGTTAAAACCCTCTGTGCACTAAGCTGTAAATTGAGAGGAGCATTTTTCAACCACAAAAATCTTTTCTATTTTTGTCCCTTTTAAGCTCTTTAACCTACTACTGCCTTAATTCCAACCAATAAAAACAAGCTTGATTGTCATGACCAACTTTAATCTGGCGGGGGTGAGGGGCAGAGAAAGGGAGCAATTTCTAGATGATCTGTAAACTCACTGTAGTAAATTGGCAGTTTCTGTGGTAGTTTCTTGTGTTAGCAAAAAAGAGAAGTATTGCAGCATGATCTCACTCAAGGCATTTGTTCCTCTTTCTCCAGGAAGAAAAAGGGGTAACAAAAGTACCCTTTTCGTACGTAGAGAGCTGACATACCCCTAGATATCCATTTATTTTTTGTCTGGAAAGTATCAGCACAGAGACTTGTTTCAAATGTTGGAAAAATAGCAGAAACATGAGCCTTAAAACCATGATTTAAATAATACTTCTCTGTACTTGTATAGCACTTTAAATTTAGTTTGTTCAGTTCAGAGCATTAAAACGTTAACTGCTCAAGACTCTGCTTGCCTCTACTTAATATAAGCTAGCAATTTTGATTTCCTTAGAGCTGAAGATTTCTACTAGACCTTGTTTGAAAACATAATCCTATTTTGAAATTAAAAGCAAATCTGAAAAGCCCTGACATGTTTTCAAAGGCTTTTCTATGTGTTCTGCTTTAAACCTCAGTGTTATTTTGGGGGAAACAAAAAAAGAGAAATGGAAAAAGGAAGAAATTACTGAATTGCCATTATCTTTTTGTTTTCCCCAGTCAGCTTTAGTTTTAATCTTTCTTGACATACTCAACGACAACAATATTATACAGGTTTGGATGCTTGAGTGGAAAGGCAAAATTCAACTGAAAATTAATTACAAAGAAATTGGAAGCATAACTGCATATAGATACAGCTCTGCTGTATCAGGGATTTAAGCATGAGTAAAATCAATTTAAAAGTGTTTAAAGTACTCTTTACATCAGAGAATTAACTAGTTCTCTATATGGATGATTTAAAAAAAAAAAAAAAAAAAAAAGGGTGATTTACCAGAAATTAACTAATTTCTTAAATGGGAGATTTTAAAAAAAAAAAAAAAAAAAAAAGGTTGATGAACTAACGGGATACAGAACTCCTAAAAGGAGATACTTATTCACAGCACAGTTGCATTTTTGTTTTGCCTCTCAGTGATTGCTGTGACTGTTGTCTGCACTGAAATTGGGCTTTGGAGTCCCAGTCACAGAGCAGGATCCAGTAGTCACTGTAACATGAAGCATTTTTTATTCCCAAGGAGCTTACTTTGCCTCATTATCTCCACTGGAAGTCAATGTAAGCGCACCAGTTAAAAATGTAAGCACACCAGCTCTGTGTGATGCCAAAGACACTGTATGTGTTCACCGAATTATCATAGAGTCATAGAATGAGACAAGAGCCCAGGTTGAAAGGACTTCGAAAGATCATTTGCTCCACCCTTTCATGGGAAAGGGAGCCTAGATGAGAGGCTTATTTACTATCTTCTATTTCCCAGCCTAATGGTTGATGTTCTGCAGCACATGTTGGTCTAGTCATGGCTCTTGCTAGCTATAATTCGAAGGACTGATAATAGCAGAAACAGAATGGAAAACAGCAGGATTCTACAGAGAATTTAAGTAAATTTTTAATAATTAATTTAAGTGAAGGGATCAAGAGAGTTTAATGGGAGACAAACATTTTCAACATCTGGTACTTCAAAGATCCATTTCAGCTATGTTTATAAAAAAAATGGAGTGGCAAAGATTTTCTGCAGCGGATCAAACCATCCATGCTAAGAGGAGTGAAAGACATACTCTTTTTTAAATGGAAATACCTTCTCTTGCAACTTGATGTCAACTGCCAAAAGGACAAATAAAATAAATATCTAGCAATTATCCATACTGTTTGGAAAGTCAATAGGGAACATTTATCTTTCAGAATATTAATAAAACCACAAAGGTCAAGAGAACATGATGGTGGCATACAAATGCCAGAGTAAATACTGATCAGAGAAGGGGAGAAGAAAGTAAAAATGAAAAAATCCATACTGATAATCAGATATACACCACAGAAATTATTCTCAAATGTAGAATTTTCCAAAAGATGTCTAACTAGAGAATTAGGATAACACAGATTTGGCGGAAAAAAAAAAAGGTTTAATTTTGTAATGTTAAAAATTACTATAAAATTATTTTTAATTTTAATTATTAACATAAAAATAAATTTTCATTTGAATTAATTTCATTTGTTTTCACAATAACAGTGTTTTAGAATTTAAAAATATTCAATTATATTTATTTTGAAAGGGTAAGCATTCTTAAAAACATTCCACAAAATGTTTAATATTAAGAAGAGAGGCAAAAATTGAGCAAAAATTCTTTTCGTATTCTAATGAATTTTCCAAAGGATGTTATGAAAAAGACCAAACTGTCAATCTCTAATTGTTGGCTCTCACGTATTGACACTGCTCCCACTCACCAGTTCAGCCAGTGCCTTGAAGGAATACAGTCTATGTCCTCACTAGTTTGTTCTTCAAGGAAGTGGAGAGTGAAATACGTGCTACTCCAATACCTGAACAGAGCAGCAGACTTTGTCACTTAATTTGTGATTTTGTTCTCAACTGCTACAAGATGTATCAATTAGGCATGCCTGTTACCATAAACTAAGCCACTGTTAAGCAAGATTTGATCAGAACTTCAATTTCCCTGTAAGACCTTCTTAATTCTAGTGCTTTCCTGATGTTTCTTAATGCTATACTGCTCCTTGATTAAGGTAGGGTATAACATTTCATTATTTTCTTCTCTTCACTCCCCCACCTCACCAGTCACTTGTCATAGTCAGACGCTATGCAGATAACTGATTTCTTCTATCTAATCAGAGCTTTAACAAATCTGCCATAGACAGTTGACCATCAGTTTGCCGTTCTCTCCTACATGTTACGGTTTTAAGAATATCATCAGGTTAGTTTTTGCTATTGTTTGGATTTTTTTTCCCCGTGTACAGGATCCTTTGTATGCATATACAAGTTTTATATTAATATTTGCTTTCTGCTTCTAATCCTTGTATCCTCACTCTGGGCTTCATAGGTAGGTTGCATCACTTAGGGTACGGCAGCTTTCTGCTTCTTGGCTTAAGGAACAGAAAGATGCAAATGTAGATAGACACCAGTGGGCCTTTTTAATAATCAACGTTGATCACTAAGTTTTTGTAAAGATACAAGACTTCAAAAGCTGTTTTTCTTCATATTCTTCTAGAAGATGTGTTGTGAGGCTACCCAGCTGATCTTGAGATTTATTGCTAGGAATGTATCTGTGAAAGGTTGTGTTCTTAATATGAGTCATATTACATAAATTTTATTGATAGGAAATAACATTTTATTTTCAAAACCATCTTCACTAGACATGGCAGACTATTTAGAGTAATGCAAGATATCAAGTGCTATGCCTGAACAATTAGTGACTGATTTCAAATTAAAAATCTAATAACAGAGTCAGGTCAATGAAACAAATGACATAAAATGCAGCCAGCACTATGATAAGAGTCACTAAAATTTGCTTTTTTTAATCTGGTCTCTTCTATCCTTTATATCACTTTTGTTGTAACTCGGACATATGCAATGCTGATACTTACGCAGATAACACATATGGGTAAAAGACCGCTCATTAGGCCATAATACAGCAAATGGAGCTGACTGATAGGCCCACTTGTTATTAAAATTGTCTGACATTTCCTGGTCTCATTGCTAAACTTTTTTTTTTTTTTTTTTTTGCCAAGTGTAACTATTTTGGAATCTGGAATAACTCATTATTCCAATAAGACTTCATCTGGAAAATCCTCAAATGCAGTGAGCATAAGGTATTACTGTTGACTAGTTTGCTGGCATGTTCACTGTAAAGAAAAAGAAGAAACTGAGTGCATGATGAATTGGGAAGAAAAAGTTGGAAAAAAAGGTTGTTATTTGCATGGCAGCCAGATGCTTCTGCCCCTTTTCTTCAGGTTTGTGTCCTTGCTTTTTAATAATGAAGATAGGATTTGAAGCACTCTATAAACATCTAATTATGGTGTTGTCTTACTTTAGAATTAATTCCATTTATTTTAATAAAACTAAGGTAATGCGCTATTCTCTATAAATAAATATTTCAGAAACTGATCCCAAGAATGGAGAACTCTACAGCCATAAGAGCAGGAATAAGGAGATGCAATTAAGAAGTAACAGATCTTGAATCTGCAGAAAATTTCCATCATTTTTTTTTTTTTTTTCAGTGTGAAAATGTAGAAGAGTTGTGGATATTCATTAAAATTTTGTCTGGACAATTAATTAGATAATGTCACATAGGAGGGAAATGAATGCACAATCTAGCAATCTTTTTCACCTCTAATTTCTCTAGGTCCATCATGCTAAGTGCTATTTTTGCCTCCCAATTACTCTTTTTCATTTGTTTGTGCTAATCTGTCTTCAGCTATTACAGCTTCCAGACAGAGAAGAATATTACTGATGGATGGCTACAGACTCTGTGTGTGACAGAGTTTAGCACCCTTTGATTAGCATTTTACTATTCAGTGTCACAGCATTGAAGAGATTTTTAGAGTTTCAGAGAGGCTGAAGTGACAGAACTGTTTTGTCCAGTTAAGCTTTGTTATTTCCAGCATTTCCTTGGTTAACTGAAAATGTCTCCAGCTGAGTTATAATGCTAGGTTTCGATAGATGGAACCATGACCACTGTGATACAAATAAAAACACCTTACTTTGAAGATATAACACCAAATTATTTCTAGCTGAACAAAATGATCTGTGAAGCTGCTGTGATGGTTGATGCCAATGTAGAATTCCAGGAGTTTAAAAGGGTCCATCTGATAACAGCTGTGAATTATTCAGCCCCTGGAATTAGTCAGGCATGCAACACAGTATGTCATAAAATGACTTTTTCAAGCTGAAATGGATATTAGTGATAAATTTACCTCTAGGATATGTGTTTCATCAAGATTTACTGAGAAAGCTATCCAAATGATCAGACTTGAACTACCATAGCCAAGCATCTTCTACACGCATAACTTGCACATGAGTGTTCCCAGCCAAATAACAAGGGAAGAACCAAGTTATATCATTTACAGATAGAGCTTTCAAAGACTTTTGCTCTTTTTGCTTCAATGTTGTTTTATTAGATTATGTTTTTCTTCTCTATCCTGTTGTAAGCATACAAACAGAATTATTTCACCGGCTTTACACAAGTTTTCCTACCTAGTTGTTTGTTCTCTTGTTACCTCGTTGAACTCTCCAGAAACTCTCTATAGCCCTTTCCCATTTGTAAACTTAACATCCACTTAGCCTCCTTTCATGAGTAGAAATATTTATAAATACAGATACATATCATCAGGGTCTGTGTATTTGACTGAAGGAGAGAAGAGAGAAAGTTACTGTGAAAGCATGTGGATATGTTATTCATGTAAGAAATCCTTAAAAGACAGTGAGACTAACTTTTTGGACCTAAAAAGGAATCCTTTCCAATCCCAGCACTGCTCATGGCCCAAATTAAGCTAATCAATTAAGCTAGTAAAAATTAAAATGACACTGTTATTTGAACTGCAAGACAGGATTAGCTTGTGTCTTGGGTGATTCACATTTAATTGCATCTATTCTGCAATGGTTTTATATATTCTCTAAGGTAACATTATGTTTGCTTAGCTTTATGTGCAAGTCGAGACCAAGATCAAGACTTGATCTGGAAAAGCACTATGGCTGTCTAATTTTAAGCACTTTTGATGACATTCTACAGAGTGTATACTTTAAGATTTGCCAAGGTGTTTTTTTAAATGCCCTTTTTTAATGATTGGTATGTTTTTACAGATAGAAAATATATGCAGTGCAAAAGCCGCCTTCCTAGTTCATAAAAGTGATATTCGGCCGATGTACAGAAAATATTTCTCTTTACTGGGTGTGATAGCAGTGAAAGTTCAAAACATGTGATAGCATAGTAAGATTCTTGTTCTGTATCAAACATTTCTGGTACAGAAATATCTGTGCAGTTGGTTCCTTGACTGATAGTTGTACCCTCGTCCCCTCCCCCGAAAAAGAAACTTTTTTCACTCTGGTGTTAAGGGTGACATAATATGTGTTCTTGAATATATTCAGCACATACAAAAGCTGTGAGGAGGCTATTCCCAGTAGCGGAACACACTAAGTTTGTTGAAAATTAGTTTGTGATTATTCCCTCTCAAAATTTTCTTAGTGAGCTTGTAAATCAAGACACAAAAATTATTTCTTTTAGTTGCAGTATATGTCCTTACAGACTGGTGTGACAGAATTACAGCAAGCTATTTTACCTCCTGGTAACTCTGCAAGACATGCAAAAAAAATAAAAAAAAATACTCTGACCTGGAATACTCCTGGGAATATATTGTGTTTATATAAAGATGTTATTTATTTCTGAAACTATAAAAATATTCTTGCAGTTGGTGCAGGAACTAGCAGCAATTGTTCCTTTTGTTTAAATTAATCAGTGTTTTCCTTTATCCTAAAATACTGAAATGGTAAAATACTTTGGTTCCCCATGCCATGAAAACACGAATGTAGACCCAAAGCTGTAGAGGTCCACAGAGATATTGATGACTCTAGCATAGCAATGTAATGTAGAGGAATACCAGTTTAGTGTGACAGCAGAAGCCTTGAAATGTGGTGACACAAGATGCAGAGCAGAGGAGTAAAGGTGGGATGATAAGAAATGAGACACAGGCTGACACTGGGGTACTCACAGCTATAAACAACTCACCAATAGCCAGTGAAAGAAATGCAGACCTGGAGCTGAGGAAAAACAGTTTCAGACGTACCAAAGAGACCAAAATAATAGCATCTAATGCACATTAAAGGCATCATAAATAGTAAAACCATATGTGATGTGAACCTGCAAACCAAAAAAGAAAGAGCAAGGTGTAAGAGCATGCTGCCAAACACACTAAAGCAACCCTAAGCAAACTGCACATTGAGGAGGAAGCAGCCATCAGCATCCCCAGCAAAGGACTTGAGATGATGTCCACTTTCTGTACCTGCACCTCCTCAGCCTGAAGCTGCATTTCTAACCCTGTTGGGGCTAGTGCTCTTGACCTTGTGAGTGGGGGGCAGGGAAGGGCAGGCTTTGGTATGTTCAGATAATTAATTTAACTGACACCTCCCTTAAATAGAATCATAGAATCATAGAATCA
>NW_010108015.1:86705-110998 GCF_000699245.1 Pterocles gutturalis | reverse complement strand
AATAAATAAAATAAAATAAAAAATAATAAAAATTTCTCTTGAAGCTTAAGGTTCTTGTAGACAACAGAAACTAGGCTAGAACATAATATTCAATTTAGCATTATACCTTCATCCAGAAAATCCCAGGCAATCAGAATATTAAATGCAAAAAAAAAAAAAAAAGAGAAAAATAAGAAGACAGTAGGCAGAACAAGAAGATCCTATTTAATTAATCAGTAATGTATTTAATTAATCTGCAACTTATACAAAAGATACCTTACTTTGGAATCTCATTTATCCATTTTCACTACTCTACTGATGGAAATTCTGACTCCTCTTTCATTCCTTTCTTCTCTTAAATCTAGGCTCTCTTCTACCTTGTTCCACATGCTTGGAATATCCTTGGTTGGTAACTTCACTAAAACCAAAGAGAATAGAACTGAACGCCAAAAAATGTCCAAAAAGCAGTTGCCTGAGCTTAAGCACCTCAGCAGTTATTTGTTCCAGTGGGTCTTCAGGTACGCTTAAATACTTTGTTCAGACTGATATAATTCTGCACTATTTCACACGTGACAAGAACAAAATTATTCCTAGAGGATCAAAAAAGAAATTATGGAATTCTGCACAATGCAGAATGGACACAAATTAATAAATAGACACATATTAAATTTTGGCATCAATTTCATACTTTCTAAGATGAAAGTAACATGGAAAATAATTATCTAGTGATAAGATTTCATCCAGGATCTGAAATTGGAAGTGAGATTATTGATTGACTTCTAGGACACTGAAACGTGTTAGTATTTTAACACTAGAACTGAATACAAACATGCCATGAAGGAGATGAAGATTCCTTCCCTAATCTGAGTGTGTTTTGGTATTATGTTTGGTTGGTAACCCACATGAGCTGAGGTTATTCAGGATGTTAATGTTGGCTATGCTGATACTTTCTTTAATTTTAGTGATGTCATAGGAAATGCAATTAAGTAACAGTCACACTTGGATCTTACAGTTGCCACTTCCCCTCTTTTTTTCAGTGTTTAACTAGATGTTTGAATAAGCCAGCAAGTATTCTAAAGTACACAAAATGTAGGCTCCACTAAAAAGAGATGGGACCTCTGACTGAGCTCACCACCACCTGCTGGCCTCCACACTAGTGGAAATTTTTGTCAGTCTGCAGCCTACTAAAATCCAGCTAACATCACCTAATGTATGAGAACCATTTACAAAAAAGAGGGGGAAAGGGAGAAAAACTGAAGTTCTTTACGAAACTTCTCTTTAAGTGCAGCCATTTCTGTAGCATCACTTCTGAAAGCAAGAGAAACAAGAATAATAATTTAAAAAAATCTGTAATGCTCTTTATTCCTCTTGGGAAGTGGCTGTATTCGCTTCTGAATTGCCAGCTGAAAAACAGTCTCAGCACCTGTGCACTGTTTCCTCACACAGTGACAGCAGCTGCTCTATTAGACCCCCAGAGGGCTACATGCTCTTTTGCAGGGCCTTCAACTGAAAAAAAAAATCCTTACAATGGGTTAATGGAAAAAGAAAAAAGAAATAGAGTTCTTGAGTACTGTGAAATGGGAACAATTTCTCTCTCTTTCTTCCCCATCCCTTCCCTCTGTCCCCCTTCGTCCTCCCCTTCCTTCCCTGCTGCTATTTTCCCCCAAATACTTTAGCATTTGGAAATCAATAATAAATACGTAGCAAAAAATAAGGGGAATTTTTTCTGATAATGAAGGATCTTCAAATGATGTTGAGTTTTTATTTTCAACTTGATGAAATACATCCCATTAGGAAAGGACAGACTTCCTAGCCAATGATGTGATTTTGATGGCAAGGAACAATTCAGCCAAATACTTAACCATGATGAAAATAATCATATTAAGTATCTGTTAACGTGTTTTATTTAGTCCTCTCTCTTCACATTCGGAATTCATTCACACTCTTTTAATATATTATTGTATTTTCATACTGAACTTGGAAAAGGGGATAGATGCTGATCAGTTAGAACCTTAGAATCATAGAATATCTTGACTTGTGAAAGGACCCGTAAGGATCATCGAGTCCAGTTCCCTGCTCCTCACAGGACTACCTAAAACAACAGTGTTGTCTAGATGCTCCTTGAAGTTATATATGTTACATATATGTATAATATATATATATAACATGTATATTTGTAGCCTGAAACCCCACAAAACACTAGTGATAAAATTCTGGAGGCAGCAGATTCAGGATTATTAGGGACATGGTTTAGTGAGTTTAGGTGGTGTGGGTTGATGATTGGACTTGATGATCTTTGAGGTCTTTTCCAACCTTAATGATTCTACGATTCTATGATTAGGTTTTCCTAGCTAATGATCTTTCTTCAGGGCAGAAGCACTGGTATGCAGAGGTGTCAAATATCTTCATTATTAAAAATACAGAAAAGTGAACACTGAACTTTTCATCCCAGGAAACAAGCTGATCTGTTTCCCTTCAGGTTTTTTAAAGTTTAGAAATAAATTTCTCGAGGCCTAACCTTTTTATCCCAAAAGCAGACAGTTTTCACACGGATTGATGGGTATTCTCTAACATAGTCATGCTGCAAATGGAGTGCACAAACACTCTCTCGTCCAAAACGCCAACTATTTGAATTCACTAAAACATTGATCTGACCTCCATAAAGCCCATTTGTATAACTTTTCCAGTATATAAATACTAACCCAGAGCACACTGAAATGTGAAGAATGAGATTTTCCTGTCTGCACTACGTTCCTAAACCAGCCCTGCATTCCTAAATCTCACAGATTCATCTTCCCTTCCTCCACATCCCCTATTCCCACTACTCACAATGGCCAGTAAATTCAGGAGTGTCTGGCAATCTGCCTGGGAACTGGAACATGGTTGCAGTGTATGCTTGTATGGTAATAAAAATCAACTTCTTTCTGTGCAGAGTTTTGGTAGTTAAAAGGTGGCAAGGACCATTCCCACCCAGCAGTCTGCGTGTAGTCTCTCTGTTTTGATAAGAAGAACACTTTGCTAGTGTAAAAATTGTTTTTGTCCATCTGCAGTCTGCATGGTTTTGTAGTTCAGCCTTTTGAGTGGTACCATTAAACCTACTCTGCAGTCTTCTCTGCGGCTTGTGAAGCAGAGAATCTTGAAAGGATCTCTCCCCAGACTGAGCATGAAAGGCAGGTAGTGCTTCTTAGGAACAGTTTTTAGCTAGAGTCAGATTTACAGAGCTACAGCTGTCTGGCAGGGCTGTCTCTTCTAGGAACAACATAGTTGCAGTGGGTTCTCTGTTTAGGCTGAGACTGACAGTACGTCCAGTGCTCAAACATAGATTGGCTCCTGCTGCGTTGGCCCTTCAGCCCTCGGTTGAAGATGCTTTGTCAACTGGAATATTTGAATAGGAATTTATCTACACTATGGATGTCTGAGTTATGTGACATGAGTGCTACTCTAACTATCTTCAGTGACATCTAACTGAACTCGGAGAGTTTTAACCGGCTTTACCAGCTGTTAGGTTTACAAAACTTGCCAGAATAGCTTTGATTTGGTTTTCTCCTCTTGGCTTCTTAATTCTGCCAAGAAGAGCCAAACTGGTTTTCTGATTCTAAACCAGAAAGTTAATTGCGTACAAACTTTACATGGAAAGCTTGGAAAAGAAAAACCATAGAAACCAATAGCAGGTGGATTTCTCTCACAGCTATTCTGAAGAGTTTGTATTTGTACAGTCCAGTTAGATACCGATGTCACTCAAGCATTGTTTCCTTAGTGGAAGGTTTTAATTAAATAAAACATGAAAAATAACCTGTAAACATTTTTACATACTTTGTTGAAATAAGTATTTTGCAATAAAACAATAAATCTTATAATTCCTTAGAAATTATAGAAAGCAAATTTTAATAACCTCTGTACTGAGTCACAAAAGCAAGTGAAGAATAATTTCTGGGTGTAGAAATTAGAAGCTATCACACACCTGGTTCTTCAGATTACTGAATGAGTGCTAATGCCCAATAAAATGAATGGTCGATAATTAAAAAAAAAAAATCCCCAAAGGACTAGTGATTAAGAGTTTTGCAGTGTACTGAAATCACAAAGAACAGACCTGCTACACCCGGTTCTCACAAAGTGATTACAGCCTGTTGCCAACACGATTCTACCATACAAGTATAGCTGAGGAGAAATGCCTCTGCATGCATACTAAGGTACCAAAATATCTGATTATTGCCATCCTAATTAGTCACCTCATTCATAAAATTGCCATTTTAAGTATCACCAACAGCAGACTAAATTAAAACTTTGTATAAATCTGGGTCGTTTTTCAGAATATCTCAAAGCACTGTGTGTCACCTGGGGCTCAGACTCCAGAGGCGGGTACACAGGCACGTGCTGGATGCTTAAACATCTTTGAGGCCTATAGCCTTAAGCTCGAAGGTGCCACTTTGGTTACACAGATAAGGCAAGCTCCTTGGCAAATACCATCTAGCCTTTAAAAGCAGAGTTCATTGCATATTTGCTCACCTGACACTAATTTATTTGACAGCTATTTCAAAGCACCCCATCAAATGGCAGCCAGAGAAGTATGGAGTTGGGCACAAGATACAGTAAATTCCACTGAGAGCAGATGGGAGGAATGTGCAGAGCTCAGGGAAAACCCTTCACATACACCCACGCCACCACAGCGGGGCTTTCTAGAAGCTTCTGGGCTCCCCTCAGGGCAAACCTTTCCCTCAGAGCAGCCCTGCCAGGCCAGGCTCAGCCCCCCATTGCTGCGTTGAAACCCCTCCAACAGCCTTTGGCTCTCTGACACAGGGCACTGCCAGGCCCCTGCCCAGCACAGGCATCACCAGAAGGATGGCAAGCTGCTGATGAGAGAGGTGGGTCTGAGCTGCAGCACCTAACCAGGTCACTTTGGGACCTCAAGCTGCACTGCCCAAGTGCAACCAAGGCCCAAGCACTCTGGTGCACACTGCAGCACGTGCGTACCACCAGTTGGAGCCACAGAAAACCCCCAAGATCCTGTAAGCAGGCCTATAAATCACACTGAGTGGACACTAGCAGGTGCTGGGTCATTGTGAGTGTGCAGGTGTTAAAGCACAGGCAAATGTTTATAGTGTCAAGATTGCCTGAAAGAGTCGGCACTAAAAGCTCACCTTTGATTAGCAGCTCATCAGTGCCAAACAAGTATGCAAAATGAGGAATGCTCATGAAACCCCAAATCGTGGGAAATCGCGTCTGACTATAATTGCAATCCATATTTCACACACCCCCAGAACGTGAGTGCTGGCTGGATAGAGAAAAAAAAAAAAGGCAAGAAAACATTGCCCGGTTGTTAAAAACACTCCTATGGGTGTGCTACATTGCCCTCCACACTCCTGACAGAGCTGTCTTTCAGAGAGGCCAGGGCATTTGGCCAGACCCAATACTTTGGACTGTGTAAGTTCCCAGTGCATAATACATGCAGAGAGCAAGACAAGTAATTTGAGAGGCTGTGAAATACTCTGAAAGATAAATGAGGGCAGGGTATTTATTAACTTACTTTCCTCTCTGGAAACTGTTGGCCTTTCATGATCAGCCAAAATATGAACCCTGAGAGCTAATGCTCTACTACAGGAAAATTTTTAGCATGCTGGCATTTATTCTAAGTAGAACAGTACCTTATGAATTCCTAGCCACCTGAATTTTCACTGCATTGTGTAGTACCTGCCTGTCCTCTTGCAGTGCTGAGTTCCTAACTCATATTGCCCTGTCAGATATGTAAGCTAGTTCACTAGGAGGACACGAACTAAGTACTTAAAGACCACAAGTATGTTGAGATTCCAACTACAAAAGAACCTGATCTCATTCCCTTCCTCCCCTGCAAAAAGAAACTCTCTTTCTACCAATTCTAAGCCCGTTCTCTACTTTTCAGAGTACAGCAGTATGTCCCATTTAGCCAAGTTCTTGCTTAACAATTGGGCTTATTATCAGATTTAACTGAAGAACTGTGTAAACTCAAAGTGAAGGTGGGAGGTCTCAAAGCTGTATGACCCATTTTTATCATCTTAAAAACAGACTGAGAGGGCTTTATAAACACATCTAACCTATACATCCAAAAGTTAGTAAAACCTAACACACTATTATGAAATAATTAAACAGACACAAAACCCAAAAATTTCTTGACTTTTCTGGTCTATAAGACTGGAGTTTGTATTTTAAACATAAAAATTCATCCCTGCTGAATCAAAACTCCAAATACAGTGCCAACCTGGGGTGAGGCCAGGGGGGTGAGGGAGAGGCAGCAGTGGTTTGTACATGAAAGCTTTTCCCAGGCTTGCCAGGTGAAAATGTCATATTGTAGAATTATCATATTACTTACTAAACAATTGCCTACCTGGATTTTAATTTGGATGGAAAGATCAGGGATTCAGATGAGTTCCATGTACATCTTATTTATAAATTTTGTCATCCACCCAAACACAGTTTGCTGTTGGAATTTATTTGCTTGTTTCAAAACCCAGCGGCAACCAGAGCCAAGTGGGCACAGAAGTGGTACTAATGTGATCCAAGAGCAGGAGTCTGTCCTTGGTAATGAAGCTTAATTCATCTGTGATGATTTTATGCATAGGTCTTCTGTTTCACTTATATTCACAAAGGCCACTGCTCCCTTAGCAAAGGGTGTTACTGGGACAAACAGCAGGAACCTTGGAGTTCTTCAGTGTTTCTCTTTCTACAGTACTTGATTTCCCTAATGTGAATGACAGTGCAGTTCTAACTGAACCTTAATGATGTTTGAAAAGAGGTCAAAACCTCTTGAAAACACTTTTTCAGAGACTCGTTCCTGGTATCCTGGATATAGAACTGGACATGATTAGAATAGGACGCAAGGAAATTGTGGAAGCTGAGAGTGTTTTTCAGGCATAAGAGGGGGTTACACAGGAGAGCATCATCAAGTAAAAGTGACTAATTATTGACACCATGGTTCCCCCAAAGTGATACTGAAACTCCCAAAGTTCCCTGGTGAACTAGTAAAACTAATGAAGATGAGAAAATCCTACAAGAACTTAGATGGTGCTACTCTGTGTAGCAAGGATGAAATTGATGGGGCCAGCTCATAGAAAAGCTTAATACAGTCTAGGGAGTGACTAACTATAGATGAAATCTGGAAAGCACTTATCACAAATTATCTTTTTTCTTTATTTCATAATAAAATGTGTTCAAACACTGTGAATAAATAATTATCTTTTACAAATATTTTATCTTAAGGAAAGCCTTAACTTATTTTTTAAAATATTTAAATAAGTAAAATCACTTCAAGTACTCTTGCTCTTAGATTTTCATGAGCATAATGCAAACATAGTGCCAAATTTTAAAATTTTTCTGACTGCCATCTACTCTGAATCTTTATGGTTTTATATACAATTCTGTATGAAAATGAAATCAATTTTTCCACTGTTCTGTGGTAAAATTATTTCTTAGAACTTTTTCTTTATAACTATTATTTTCCAGGCAAATATATCTGTATGTGGGTGATTTTTGATGATAGGGGAGCAATGGAACAATAATAATCAGCTTGCAAGCAGTTTTCATTGACTTCCTGTATTAAATTTCAAATCAACAAAGTAATCATCAGGCATAATGTCACCATTTTTCTCCATTACAGCTCTTGACCTTTAGATTGCCCATTAAAGAGAGGAAGACCAGTTCCCATACATGTTTTGGCAACAGAAGAGATTTTCCTGCTGTAGGTACACAGTTATTCAACAGGAGTTGCAGCCCAATTGACGTCCGTCTGATTTTGAAGTTTCCTTCCTCTTTACTGGAATAGGAAGCACATATGATTATGGGCTAGTCCATTAATTAGTTTTAAGGGAGGAGATTATAAGAGAGGAAAACACTGTCTACATAGATAGAAATGCTGAACTTTAGATAACAACTGAAAAGAGAGAAAATGTGTTGCACCTCTTTGGCTGTTGAATGGACACATTTGTTGCTGAAATGAATCCAAATCCGCTAAGAGAAGGAAGTAACATACTATAGGTACTGTGGCACTGTCCTTCTATTTATTGCACAAGTTATATGCTGGGAAAAAAAGAAAAAAAGATAACTTGGTGGGATGAGGATACTAGTTTAAATTTTGTGCAACTTCAAAAATATCCATGACAGGCTGCTCACTTACTGTTCGTTTCATAGGCTCTTTTGCCAACACAGCCAAATTTGCAAGAATCTTTTCCCACAAATATCAGAAATATCATAGAGATCACAATATATTATACAAAGGAAGGAAGAGAAGAGCATACTTCACTTGCCTTTAAATGAAGATAAAGTCTATAGTAATCCATACCCTCCAATACAAATTCTCACATGACAGTGGAAGGCAGCTTTATATTTTTCACATTCTCATTCACTGAAATGAACAAACATTTTATATAATTTCTGAACAGACTACTACAGTGTAGTATTTGCATTACACTTCCAATAAAGGACAGCTCACCACCTTCAATAAAGTAGTGAAATCTGTCTCAGATTATAGAGCTTTTGGTTTCCAAGAAAATTAAATGCCAGTTGTTTAGTTGGGGTTTCCCAAGAGTAACTCCATGTGCAAGACTCTAAAAGTGGAGTGAATTTGGCAGTCAAGCTCAAATGCTGCACAGCAGAGGCATGCCAAAGAGAATTGTTGTAGTATAAGCTGCCTAGAAATTTTTGGTAAAACTGGTACTCTGAGCAAAAAGGAGATGAGGTTCAGAGAGACATCTCTCTTTTCTTTGACATCTGGGCAGAGATACTTAATGGATGTTGATCTACAGTTTTGCTATTTCACAGAAGGCTCTGTGTTCAGGAAACTGCAGGATCAAAAGATCAAAATCCAAGCCTCAGTTGACACTGAGGATGCTTGTGTATATCCAAAGCAGGACTTCAGTGACATGCTATTTATATTCTTCATTTTTCTTGTGTGTAAGCTTTGAGGAAAAGTCTGAAGATTAATAACATATTGCATCTCTCTCTTTCCTAGGACTGGGTTTCAGCTCTTTGTCAAGCAGAGTTCTTCACTGTAGGAAGTGACACAAAATTTGTATCACTGTTGTTGGGTGTGAGTCAATAGAAACTGCAGCTCCCTCAGCTTCCTATTTCCCTCTGACTCACTTCACAAGTGAATCCCACTTCAAGTGAAATCTGTGTAATTCAGTACCAGAAGTTAAATTCTATATGCCCTATATACATATATATACATATTCTATAATCTATGTTGGTGGCCTTCTTGGTTTTGGTTACATTTTGAACTGATAGTAAAACAAGAAAAGTTATTCCAAAGCACAATTAAGTATATAAAAAAATTTACAGAGAGGGCAGCAAGGTGGTTGTGGCTCTATTAAGCACATGTGGAAGTGAAAGGGCTGCCCTAGTCTGAAGAAGTGTTGAATAAACAAAAGTGGTAGAATCTATGGTGGAGGCCAGGCCACATCAGGAATGGTTTTGCTCTAGGGAGGAAAAAAACTTTAGACTAGACAGTGATTATAAGTACTGTGAATGAGTAGGAGGAAAGACCTGTGTATACAGTGTTTTCAATTAGCTTTATCCCTTCGGAGCTAAACTCTTGCCTTTTGAGAACATGAGAATACTTTTACACATTCTAGGCTCTATAGCTGGAAATAGTGTCAATATTTAGGAACTGACACTTCTAAATGAATGAGAACACTAGTTTAACAGTGCACATTTCAGTACCTGACCCATGGACCTCCCTTTCTGGCCTTTTGAAAGGGAGCAACTGTTCCGAGCTTTCCTTTTCTTACTTTGCAAATGGTGTGAAGACCATGTTCAGACAGACCACTCTACCATACACACATTTATGTAAACACATATAATTAAATCTGATGAACACATCTATCATGGAAGAAGAGGAGAGTATTTTGAATATTGTTATGTTTTACTACTTTCTTTCTGGCTACCAAATATGTGTAGGCTGGTGTGTAAAGAAGTTATAGGCAAGCAATGGAATATAAATTATGCTTTTCACCATTGCTAGTGATAATAGCATGGAAAGGTCAGTATGTTTCTCTGCAAAGACAAGTACAGAATAAAAAAATACAGTTACATGCAGAGAGCAAGAAGAACAACTGCTTTTCAAGTATGTAAAAGGACACTGCAAGAAGAAAGAGAACAAGGTGTCCTCTGTGCCTAAAGGAAATAGGATTTAGGGTAACAGACATAAATTGTAGAAAGAGATATTCCATATAGACCTAAGGGGAAAAAAAGGTAAAATGACAGCATTTTCAAAGTAATTATCATGAAGCAATTGAACAGATTAATTGGAGAGGTTGTAAAGTTTGTGTTATAGAATATCTTTAAATAAAATCTAAATACCTCTTAACTCCATCTGCAAGCAAGGAAATGGGATAGACCAGAAGATACCCTTGATATCCCTCCTCGCACTGCAATTTAATGTTTTTCAGAACACATGCTGATACTTCTCTTGCCTTTTAAAAATGGAAAAAATATATCCTTCACATAGCCTCTCATTTCACGTTAGTTCTTCACTAATTAAACATCCCCCAGTAGATGTTGCCGATTAATTTCCCTTAAGACTGAATCCTAAATCCTTCACTTTGACATACTTGGGCCTGCCTTTTCATCTCCTTCACACATTTGAATTTATGAACTGCATGTGAATTTTTCTGTCACATGTTATACATGTAAGCATAGGTTGGATTTTTGGATATGCAAAGTGAAATTTAAGTATACAGATAAAAATGTAGAAATCATTTTTAAATTACACCTACCTAACCAAACAATTTTTATAAGGGAATAATCTTAGTATGCTACTATCCTTTAAGATTTTTTATGTATGTTACTGGATTAAGCTAAAATACTTTTCAATCACTATTATGAAAATATCTATATTTATGTATGAATAAGAACTAGAAATGAAATGAAAAAAATAATTCAAAGCCAAATATTCCTACACAAGGTGCAGGTTTCAGGATCTAAAATTAGTTGCAAATTTTGCAGAGAACTAATGAATTTTTGTTGCTACAACCTCACATCAGCCCATACTGAAATTTTGAATCGACTGTACATTGTCCTATTTCAAGATAAGTTTGGCAACTCCTGACAAACCCAAGACTTAGCAACTTTAGATTATAAAACAGTTGAAAGAAGACTACTTTCCACCCTAAAAAGGTTGTAATTTAAGGCATCGATGACTCTTGAATACTTTTATTACCATATTACCATTTAAAAATTTAAGTAAAGATTTGTAGGTTTTGCATTTAGCAAATCCTCTTGCTGGTTTTAAGCAGCAGTATCTCAACAAAAGTTGTTTTACAGCTTTTATTCTCTGACCTCTGGAAAGCATTTATGCAGTTTATAATTGAAAAACAGATAAAGCCCCTCTCCCTCCTCCCACTTCCCCACTCGGTACAATTTCCTGAGGTTTAAAAGTAGTATACTCACACATCTCAGTGCAGAAACAGCACAAAAGTTTTTCTTCCTGGTCTCTTCACATTTTTCTTATTTGAACACTGATCCACTCAAGTAGAAGGAAATTGTGTCCTACATGTGACCTCAAGGTTTAGACAAATTATTTGCTTCCCTTTCTACAAAGGCGAAAACATCCATACAAATATGAGCATCTAGAAAATAGCTGAGATCAGTACTTCACGTGTCTGTAGCTTGTAGGTTTAAATTTAGAGCTATAACTGATAGAAAGATTGCAGTGTATTGTATTTTAGATCAAAATCTGATCTCTTTCCAGAATCAAGTTATGCTTGTATAAGTGAAATCAGATTTGAGACTTATATGACTTTACATAATATTAAAAGAAAGGGTTATTTACCTTACGGTGACCATTGTTCTGAGATGTGTTGTGCTCTCTTGGCATGTGTCTTTACATGAGCTCAAAAATATCACACTGAGAATATTCTGGCCAGCTTCTTTTGAGGCCATAACTGTTAGGTAGTGCACAACCACCTCATTCCAACTATGCACGGAGGTGATCACAACTTTCTTTGCCAAAGCACAGGCCAAACACATTCTTCATTCTAAAGTGGGAAATGAGAGTGAGGTGTAGGATACAGCAATGAGTCTGAGCTTTATCCTAGCTTTCTGTTTTTTAGCTGTACCTACCCTGAACTATTGGAGAAGAAAAGCTGTGTAGAATTAAACAATAAATAGTAATTTTTACACTGGAGAAAACTCTCGCTTGTTATCTCAAGTGACTGCCAAGTAGCTTCCCTCCACATTTAAGGAAAAAAAAAGGAGGAGACAGCTGCCCTCTCCAAAGCAAAGGCTGCATGTGCCCTGATGGGAGAACTACTAACCGGACATCATGACTCTCATTTAACTAATAGTGCAGCCTCCTGAGTTTTGACATCTGATTGCATAAGTTTGGGGATACTTGGGATTCTTGTCTCTTCTAGTATCTGCAAGTGCAATATATAGCCTTTAAGAAACTTCATTGTCCTAGTTCTACTTAGGTTAAAATGTATGCCACTTAGGATTCCAAAAATGGTGAGGCTGAAGAGCTGGGTTTAGGAGAAAATGTGGTGAAGACCTTTTGTACTTTAGGCAAAATCTCAAAGGAATTTGGAAAAAACATCGCACGTAGCCTCAGTAGAGTTTGTCTTTGGGGAATGTGGGGAATGATACACCTGCCATAAGCTCCCATAATTTTGCTGTCTTATAAGCTAAAATGGCTGGAAATAAATAAGATTTTTTCTTAGGCATATTATAGAAGTATTGATCAATCTTAACAAAGTATTATTAAGAATCCAGAATGGATCAAGGAGGGAAAATGCTCTTACTGTGAAGGCCTACAGAATTTAAAGGAATGGAGTTGTTTCAGAATGTGACAACAAAACATGATACTATGGAAGTGGTTTTCATGCTATTACAGGTGCCAGGTGGACACTATCCAAGATGCATATTTAGGGTTATGTATGCAGTCATGTTACCTCTGCAATAAAGTTTGAGCAATAATGAAGCTTTTTGTAGATACATGACAACTGTGAATTGTACAGATTAAGCTACCATAATCCTCCCATCCAACTCTTAAATTAACCTTCTACCCATGTAAGAGACAAGGTATTGTGAAAAAGATCAAGGAACAGTCAAGTTTCGCGTGTTGCATGAGCTCTCAAACAGGATTAATTAAAATGGGATTATTACAAGGGAGGGGGAAACTGAGCATGTTACGGTTACGATGCCTGGTAGGATGCCCAGTGGATGGTAATTGGGGACTACTGAAAAAAAATTGTAGAAAAAAAATCTTTGTCACTTTCCTTAAGGGATTGTTACTCCTTCAGAAACTTTCAAAGATCCTAGAAGGAGAACTCATTTTGATTTGGAACATCTCTTGTGCCTTCAAAAAAATCAGATACCTCTCTTAGGAAAAAAAACAGTAAGAGTCCGAGTAGTCTTACTTCTTAAATACAATCCTAATAAATCCCCCTATTTTTATGCTGCCAGGTGAGTGATAATTCAAACCAAATCTTACATCAGATATATTTTGTCTAATGAGAGGAGGACATAGCAAGTCTGTTTTGGACATAACAATCAACTTACCTTCATCACTAGGTAGACCACCTAAACAACTTTGAATAACATTATTATCAACTGAAGAAACAATCTGAAAGCTTGATGAAATTTGCCTGTATGTCAAATATCAATGAGAACATTTTTTATGAGTACTGTTAACCACTTTCTACTGGAGCTGCACTACATAAAAAGAATTCAAATATTACATTTTTGAGGTACATTTCTTTAAGCTTTGGACTGTATCTAACACTAGGAAAGTTGAAAACTCTGAAGATATTGCAAAAATTTAGCCTTCACAATTTACATCGAGTCAAGTTATCTCAAAATACCAGTTCTTACCAGAATTAGTATTACTATAGAATAGGTCAACAATAATGTCTACCTTTACAAACACGTTAGGGCTTAATTTCAAGGAAAAATACTTTAATATTGACAGCTAACCTCTCTTGCTGACAGAAAAGATACCAAAGGCATATTTGATACAGTGTTTATCAATATGAAAAAAGTAGCAGATTTTTAAACTGTTCCCTTTCTCAGGTATAATGACCAAACTTGTATATAAACTTTACAAAAGAACACAAAAATGTTAAACGATATTGTTATCACTGGAAACCTCAGAAACACAAAAATTACAACCCTAACAATTTAGCAGTTCTATGCAAAGTATTTCAGAAACTGCAGGAGTAAAAATCAACATTAGTATTAGTTATAAGGACTTCAGCTGTTAGAACAGTCAAACCTTACTATTAATTATTTCTGGTGGAACTAAGAGCAGAATATTCTTGAGCCACAGTCACATTATATTTCTTTACACTAACTATGTACAGGCCACAGATGCAGTAAGGTCTGTTAGTCTGCATATACACTAGAAAGAAAAAAGTACATTCTATAACACAAGCCATTTTTAAGTAGAACCTTTCTTTGGTCCAGGATGAAAACCTGAACTGTCCTTTATATATCTTTAAACTATTTAGTTATATTATTATCTTTGTGGAATATTTTGTGTCTAAATCAAAATCATAGAAAATAAACTGTGCTGAACAAGTTCTTACCTTTTCCGGAATGTCATCCTAATTGATCTCTTTGTGTTACTGTCATCATAGACTTGTCCTCATCTGAGAAAAATAAATAGTTCTAAAAAAGTGTTGTGCAATATCCAATGAATCCTCTGAGAAGGAGGAAGTAGGAGGAAGTACCTGAATGTATGCTTTAAAGCTTTTCAAACACTGCTTATCAGTTTACTTATAACAGGCTTTATGAATATGCAATACTAATGATCACAGGCTAGTTTGATGTACAAAGTCTCTGAGGGAGGTTGGATTTTGTAGTTCAAAATACAAAATATGTTAGTCTTTTGTCGTAGCATTTGCTTTATTTTTCAATTTTAGATAAATTTTGAAACTACTTCTCTGAAAAAGCAAAGCATTTCTCATTGTCTGCTTCTTAAAAAAAACTCCAGAAAGGTAAAAGGAGACTTAATGCACCAAGGTTTATTAGAATAAGGATGAAAACATCACTTTATATCTCGAACTTTACCAAGATGCCTTGGTAGAGGCAGTGTGGGAAAGTGAGAAAAACTATTACCAGTACAATACCTACATAGAGCATAAAAGATGGTATAAATAGCTGGATTTCAATCATTCTGCAACTTGAGGTAAGGAACATTCCCCTTTAGTTTTAATATACTCAAAATTTGGCCTCGGGGTTTCCGTATCTACTAACAATTCTTGCTACTTGCAAAAATTAATGAAATTCTGGAATTATAAAGTTCCAGCTATTTAGTTTAACAGACATTTAAAAATGTGAATACCTAGGTTAAAAATGTGAATACTTCTCTTCCAGTTCAAAAAGTTTCAATCTCTCTTGTTACCTATGCAAGTAGCCAGTTAAGCCTTCTTAAGGTGATAAATCTGACTAACTTTCATTTTGGTGCCAGTGCAATTAAGAACTCCAAAATAATCTAAAGATCACATACAACTGTCAAGTAGTAGTGATCATGACTGCTCAAATTAGCCTGTGGCACAGTCTACCAAAGCTGTCGTATATTCAGGTGTGTTTAGAGACATGGAAATTTTGAAATCATTATCAGCATATCAGGAAAGAACCGTGACTTCACTGGGACAATTGCTTCCTTTTTTTAAACATATGTCAATCTCTTTTCTTAGAAAGGAGAGAACTGTGCTTTCTAAAACGTTACTTTAAGAGTAAATGTGGTACAATATTAGCAGAATCCTGTTTATTACCTGTGACTCAATAAGCCCCAATGAGTCACAGTCTTAAGAACATTTCTGTTGCAACTTCCAGCCTGACTAGAAAACAACATTCTATAAATAAAATACCCATTTTTTTTTATTTTTTTTTCCAGATGAAAGTAAAGCAAAGCACAGTCAAGCACTTAGCTATGTTTGGGACTTAGCATGTATGCTTTTGAAGGGATTAGCCAGTTGGTTTTGGTAAATTTCATGCACTATTGTAATACAAATAAAACTACATATTTGTTTCATGAAGTTTGGAAAACTATCACAAAGAAAAGAATTGACTTTATAAATGAGACGAAAGACATTTAAGAAATTCTTCAGTGTCACACCTTGGATAGTCAAAAAGCATTAATGGTAACATACAAGAAATCTCAGGGTACTGTCTTAAATTACACAGTTACCAAAGGTGCACAAAACATATAGTAGATACACTGTGAAGTCATTCTTTCCGTTTTCAAGGACAGTTGGTTTGCTATACACCAAGCTTCAGAAAATCTCCAACCTTCTTTCCAAGTTTTCAGACTTTACAATATATTGGCATCGGTTCTCTGTTTTTGTTTTCATTGTATTTTAAGATCTCTCCTTTTTCTCAAGACAAGCTTATTTGTAATCTTTATTGGAAGTTTTTTATTAAGACTCAGTGATCAGCCACTGTTAAAAATAGTAAACAGAATCATATACTTGAGGGAAGGTTAAGTGTATTATATAATATACATTATATAATACTAAAAATGACTGAAATTTCAAACTGAAATAAATTTGAAACTAACTAGAGGATTTAGTCAAAACTGTAGTAATGTATGGACATTTAGAAATCTCTTAAGCATGTTTCCATTTTTAAGTGAATTAAATTTCTTGGTTTTTTTAATTATATTTCTGTGCTTTTGTGAATTATGACCATAATTTATTCATAATAGTAAATTTATGGAACAATATATTTAAACAGAATAAGAACCTTCAAACCCACATATATTTATTTTAGTATTTTTAAAATGCATATAACTCATCTGCACAACAATCAGATTCTTTCCGTATTTATATTATAAAAAATAACTCTTTTTTTGGGCAAAAAATTGGTTCCCATGTGCAACAAATAAGGAAAAATTCTTGTCATTCTTAAGGTCCATTCCAGTCAACAAAGTTTAAGTCCACATGTTTTCATCTGTGATAAAAAACTAGGCCAAGAAGTTTAAAATCAGCTCTGAAAAAATAAAAGAACAACAATTAAAGGATCAGATAGGACATTACAACATGGAGACAAAAATTCAAACAAAAATTGTACCTGTTAAAAAAAATGGGGTACAACAAATTCCAATAACATATTGAGTTTTCCAGGTTGCCCCCTTTGTTCACCTAAATGTCTATTATATAGATGAATATTCAAGACTGCTAGACTTCCATTTTATTTAGGTAATCACTTGAGATAATTTTTAGCAGAGTAACTATATTTGGTGCACTAGTTTTCTAGAAAAATCACATAAATGTATGCAGAAAAAACTATCGGAATTAAAGAAACCAAGAAGAAATTGTTTAACTCTTTTTTTTTCAGATGATGAATGAATGAATAATGGAAATAATTTCTGCTGACATAAGTAATAAAGTAATGTTTCTTCTGGATTCCCTGAAAATACTCTGGTTTCCCTTTAAAACACCTCATGGACAGTTTTTCAGTTATAAAATCTGGTATTTTTGTAAATTCAAGAGAATAATTGAAAAATAAAGGCAGATGCATCTGCTGATCCCCTAAGTAGAGCATGAGGAAAGTATTCCAAAACACCTGTGAATGCAACGTAGATGTTTTTCACGCACACCATTTAAACTTCAAAAAATGAAATTTTAATCAAATCACACAACTCGGTAATGAGAAATCACAGCTATATTTGAACTTAAAAGCAGAATGAAAGACAGGCATCATTTATTTGAAAATGAGTCTGAAATCACTATTTTTTTGGAGGGAGCTTAGTGCACTGCTCTGTCTCTGTGTATATTTAGAAAACAGAACTTGCTGCCCTTCACATTTCTTCCAAAAGAATACATGTAATTGGATATGCTACTTTCTGCCAACCTTGCCTTTCTGCTCTTCATCCAACTATGGTTATGTTCTGACAAATCAAGTCACTGTTCACAACATTTGCTCCAGAGTCCAAACGCTTTCCCTCACAGCCATAGGTTTCCAGAATAATGTATTTTGGAAAGTCTGAGTTCAATGATTCCCTCCTGACACTCGCCAAAGTCTGGTCTATTTATTTCGTTGCAGTGACAGCAGAAAGTGAGATGGCACAGGGCTCTGAGTAACTCAGGAAAAGTCCTGTCCACTGTTAGTGCCCTGGTTAACTGCAGGAGGCCAGATAAAAACTGTATTTTGAAAAATAATAGTGTGGTTATTATAATCTTTCCTCTCTTTCTCTTTGCTTCTGTGGTGTGCTAAATTATCTATTGCCGTAATGTATTCCAGGAGAAATATCCTCTATTTGCTTTGAAGGCACATAAATTTTCTAATCCCCTTTGTATTCAGAGCAGATGAAATCAGGAAAGAAAAGGAGATTTCACTTAGATGTAGAATAAACCTGGACACAGTAGGAGGAAAAAGCTGAAAAGAATACCTTTAGTGTTTCATTGGCATACCTATCACATGATGTTACCTATTTTATTGCCTTTTTAAAAATGCGTGAGCTGTCTCTTCAAATCAATACAAAAGCTATTTAGTTCACTGCATTGCTCAGAATTATTTGTGGCACTGACCTGAGTTCTAATTTTCCTTACAAGCTGAGTGTTCAAATATTTTTATTTTCTTGGTTTCTTTCAATATCCCTATCCACTATAACTGAGAAATGAAACAGTCAAATCTGACTAAGAGGTGAACTATTTCATCCTGCTGAGGAACACGCTCTCGTTTTTGTTTAAATCGGTCTAAATATAAAGAATGCATTTACACCAATATCTGTGTCTTAATTTATTTTCTGTGCAATGTCACATCTCACCAGAGCAGACTTTCACAAAATTTCAAGTGCTTCCTGTTAGTAGCTGAAATTGGATGAAGTATCCAGTTTTCATTTCCGTACTAGGCCTGAGGCAAATGCAAATAAAGAAAGAAAAAAAAAAAAAAAAAAAAAAAAGAGCGAGCATTTTTTTAAATGAAAAGGAAAAATAATTACAAGTTCAATTTAATTTGAACTTTTAAAGGAATCAGTTTTCATGATGTGTTAATTGAATAATGTCTTATAAGATATTTATAATGTGTCATTGCTCTTCACTGGAAATTGTACGATAAGCATTTTTGTTCTATTTACAGTTGAAAGTCTTTAAAAATTATAAAAGTAAATACTACTTGGGGTATTAATTTGCAGGAAGCAATATAAACAAAGATTTTGACCTGTATCAAAAGTAGACAAACTACGGAGAATATGAGATGCTTGATGCTCTGTGGGAAGTGTTATTACTTATAATGTAATCGTTCTTAGGAGCCCCAAGAGTGAATCATTAACCGACAGTCATGGCCCTATACAAAACGGAATATGAAAGCCTCTCTCTGACTGGTTTTCAGACAATGTGACTGCAATGTAATGTCCTCATCACTAAACCTGGGCTTAACTACCTGGTAAAGTACTGAGAGCAATCTAGTCACACTAAAACCCAGACTGTTTCCTATTCAGTGACTTCACATCTGTGACAGACTGGTCCAAACTAAAACTCTATATCCTTCCTCAAAACTCAACTCCTGTATTTGAACTCCAGTAATGCACCCTGCAACAAATATTGGATGTGTATATCGTCACAATCCAATTGCCTCAAATTAATTAAAAAAAAAGTAATATTTTTAAATTAGCAGATGAACATATCAGTATCTGCTTTCAATTAAACTATGAAAGATTCCGGGGTTTAATATGCTGTGGTTTGATTGTTGTAAGAAGACCACCACGGACCTTCACTTGAGGTGCTTGCTAGCATAAGACCTGGCTTTACTGTTCAGTGAAGCAGGATTAAGTTGAAAATGCTGCCTTTCTGTCTGAAGTGCAAGCGTTAGGTAAATGAGAGGTAGCTTTGTATGCATTTGTGGAAAGCTCTTGGGGTTTCTCATGCATCACTCATGCATTGTGGGCTGTTCTGGAGTGGCTCCCTGCGTTTTCCAAGGCCTATGGCTCCACAGCAACCCAGTTGCTCCAGGGCACCCGTTCTCACCTCCGCAGAGCTGTGGGAGCCCCAACTCTCCCTGCTGCAGAGCTCTGACACAGCGCTTGGAAAACAGGCTGGTGATGCCAGCATTTCCAGATACTTGGTTAACTAGTCAGCACTTGGAGATTTCCCTGGAGCACGTTCAGTGTGGAACCAAATTTTAAATGTTTCCAGTTAATGAGATGTTTTGTTTCTTTCAGCTGTTTCAACTATAGGTTTCACTCAAAGTTTTGCCACTAAATTCAGTGGGGGCACCATTTTACTTTAAAGTGTTATGAAATTAATGATTATGAGATTAGTGAAGTTTAACTTGGTTTAAATGAAATCAAAATCCCTCCTCAGAACTGATAAATACCAGTTGGTCAAGGTGTGTCTGAATGTTACAGAACTTCACCACATCAGTAACGGAACTGAAAACACAAACTTTCTTCTGCTTTCAAGCAGAAGCAAATACACCACCACATGGATATCTAAACCCTGAGACTGTGAAGTGTGTTACGCAGGAAAGATGACTGACATAAGCACAGGATGTTACTGAAGCTAATGCAAAAACCCCAATGAGGTTTAAACCTGCATTAAACCTATGCTGTCAATTAATCATAACATGAACTGTTCATCAATGGAAACGAATTAATGAACAAATAGTTCAAAATACTTACCCTGATGGGGAGAAAATCTTATTTCCTGGATGTAATAACCATATTTTGCTTTTTCTTTCTGAGTAATGTAGATTTGTTATATTTGGATCCCAAACTCAGTGTGACTTCTATTTTTTTAAGAAGAATAAAAACCAAAACAAATCAAACTATTACATGTTACTTCAACAGAGTACTGGGAAATTTCGAGGTTTCTAAAGCTTCCTTGCTGAAAGACACTGTCTAGTAAGGAATGCTAGCAGTATTTCTCATAAATGCAAAAAAAAAAAAATATACAAAAAACTGTAAACGTTACCTCATAACTCAACTGGGCTTAGAAACTTTTCCAAAAGAACTCTCAGCTGCTGCTGGAAGGAAATGTGTTTTTTTAATTTGTGGCCACCATCACTAGTACAAGAAAAGGAAGTGATTTGGTTTCGGTTTCTGTTGTTGTTTCAGTTTTGTTACTTTAATAGATGTGTGGATTTTAACAGAAAGTAGGTGGATTTTTCTGGGAAACAGAATCCTTTGGTCATCTTGAGTTGAGGCATCTCCATATATACTATTTTTAATTGCATAAAGCTTTAATGAAAGGAAAATTAGTATAAATTCTGTTTGAATAAAAGTTAATTTCTCATTCTCATCCTTCTGTGTCAGTTTTAGCTGTGGTGAAAGGATGTAGACAGTGTCAGAAGCTGCAGCTTTATGTTCTTTCAGCAGGGAGACCCAGGGCAATCTGTGCTGCAATTTTCTCACACTGTATATTGTGCCTTACCACTGGCCTGAGGGGACTAATTCTTCCAGATGACATGGTAGCTTATTTGTCATATTATTTCATATTTTAAGACTTTCCTGAGTGAGCCAGTGTAGACTAGGCCAGGTTTGACACATCTTTATCTACAAGTATATCTATTTCTTTAGGAATCTGCAGATAATTTCAAGAATACAGTTGCCAAATGGTGCAAAGGAAAAGGCAGCAATTTTGAAAAATGAAACAGATATAACACTACACACATTAGAAACTGCAGGAGAAAAACTGTGCAGAAAACAATTACCCAAACCAATCAGAACAATGCTGTATCATCTTACCAAAGGTTTGGGGATTCTTTAATGTTGAGTAGTCTGGACCTCACTTTTCACATAAAACGTATGATGGGGTATTTGTTCAGTGCAGAGCTGTACAGAAGAGTGGAAACATTAAAAAAAAAAAAGACTAATTGTTGTAGTACATGTGGCTGATTGATCACAGCAAAGACATAAAAAGCCAGATAACATTCAAATAAATTATCTGACTGTTGAAATAGTTTTTAGCCATATAAGCACTTATTTGGAACTGCATCCCTTCCACAGTCAGGTGTATTATGTGACTTTGAAGTTGCTTGAACTTGTTCCTTGTGGCTCACATGTTCTAGAACTGCTGACATGGAGTTGACATAATTCTGCCACAGCCAGTCTTCCTTTATACAAACAAAGTTCTGTCCCGATTGCATCAGACAGCAGAAGCCCTAACTCCATTCCTATCTTCTTCAAGAGCTTTGTACCTCAAACTTACTTCTACTTACAGCTTTATAGGGAAGCATGCCTGTTATTCAGAGCCACCCGCAGTAGCACCTGCCAGATTTTGACAACTAAAATGCAAAAACTAATGGCAGTCTAGTGTGGAAGAGAAGACTTCATTCACAGTTTCAATGGGTGACTGGTGTTTTTTTCACAGACGGATCACTGAATCCTAATATGAACTAAAAAATGAGTAGAATGGAATTTTTCTTCCTTGTGCAAGATAGCAGCACAGGAGTGGAATGAGTATGTGGAACATTACTTCTTGGGTCCAACTGTCATCTTTCTCCTCCCTATTTCTGTCTAGTCATTGATTTGTAGGTAGACCATTTCTCACTGCTGAAGCCTAAGTGAGAATGAGGAAAGCTGCAGTTTTTCTGTTTTTCTCGGACAACTACAGGAAAAATGGTGAAGATGTGAGAACATACCTCAACATTTAATTTGTGCAGAGCAAATAAAACATGCAACACTAATGCTCTCTGTCCTACTCAGAAATAACGCTTTCAACCTTTTTGTCAACATTCACTAAAAAAAAATAAAATAAAAAAAATAAAAAAATTGGTAAAATGAAAGTTAAAAGCACATCTCAGATAGAGTAAGTTTTCTTGTACATAGTTACCTAAAATACTTGATATGATCTTTGTCAGAAATGTCTGGTCTGCTTTTTTAAGACTTACCAGAGAAAGCATAGTTCTTGAGCTCTATTTCAAGATGGGAGTAACTTAGTAAGTTGTGTTTTCTCAATTTGTTTATTATAACAATCTCTTTAGGCCTTCAGATAGGAAATTATAAAGCAGATATCGGGATTTCCTTTAAAGTACTGAACACTTCTTCACCAACTTGAATGCACATGAAAGTGATTGTAACAGAATGGTGAAATACAGAAAGAATGGTTAAGAAGAAAAAAAATTCTGTGAATTTTTTTATTTTTAACAGAAAAGAGTGAACTAAGAAGATGCAAAAGAAAGTTATAAAACGGGTAAATAAAATGAAGACTAGTTAAAACTAAGAAAATTAAGTAGGGGTTGGTATATAATTCTTTGCTGACAAAAGCATTTTTAGCAGTCCTCCCTATATCAGAAGTTTACAAAATCTTGTGAAAAAGACTCTTAAGTGCCAAGACACAACAAATAACTCAACAAAAACACTCGTTTGCATGGTAGATGATAAATTCATCCTAAGATGAAGGAATTCTCTCAGTTTTACTTTTCTAAGTAAATGTCAGTCTTTCATTTTCTCTGCTTAACTGGACACGTGGAACTGGTGGCATTTAAGGACTCAGGTGTTATTCTTCTCACAATGCTGCAAAGACCTCAGACTGCTCTTCATTACATTTCTGTAAAACTTCAACTCTACTTCGGCATCCTGGTCTTTACTTTCAATGTCTCTAATGTCTTAAGCCCTCTGACACATCAGAAATGTACAGCAAAGCTCAAGATTAATAGTTTTGAAGTAAAGACTTTTTAGGGAAGCAATCTGAACAATGGAATGAGGCACTAAGGTGATAAGAACCACCTCAAACCTGAGCACTTTCTGCCCAGAATTCAAAGGCACAACCTGCTGCCTTGAACAGCTTCACAGTTTCCAACACTAAACAAGGATCTTTGGACAATTAAGCACTGATGCTGCTTAACTTCGTGCACAAAGAGACAGTGTCAGATTGCAATCTGTATTTATTAAACCACTTAATGTCAATGAATGATCGGAATCTTATTATATCTTCTTCATTTAAAAAAAGAACAGCAACTTATGATACAACAGTAAAAAAAAACAGAACACAGTAGTGTTATTATTTAAAATACCAAAAATCACATGCTAAAAATGAGTGAAAGTATGCAAGGTAGCTTACAAGCAAAGGAACACACTGCACAGAATACAAAAGCATTCTGAAATTTTCTTTAGTACTGTGAGGTTGTGCTAGTATTGATCCTGTATTTAATTAGCAGCTCATACTCACCTGCCAAATATTTTTTCTTCAAGTGTGCATGACACAAAGGAAGTGGTTGTGATCTAAGATTGTCCTGTGACTTATGTAGGCTGATGCAAGTTGCGTAGTCTTTCTGCCTAAGAGGACCCTCTTAGAGGGCCCATGAAAATATGATTTGAATAATTGACAAGAAGAGGAGGAAAACAGAGAGTCACTTCTAAATGTTCATGTTGGTGTTTTAGCTGCTTCATATTGTCCACACTCAAG
>NW_010108015.1:79283-86674 GCF_000699245.1 Pterocles gutturalis | reverse complement strand
GTGAGGTTGGGCAGATATAGCATAGGAGAGACTTCTGAGTGCAGAAAGGCTTTGCATAGAAGAGGGTACTTCTGCCTGCCTTCACACTTCCTGGTGAGATAAATTGCATGGTGACATATATACAGCCTGTGCTGCTTCAACATATGTTTATTGTCTTTTATTCTTATAGACTGGGAGACGAGCAAGCTCATATACTATAACAGAGCATTTCTGAAAGGGTAGCAATTAACATACATGTGATGATATACTGGAGAATTATCATGCCCATAATTTTCACAAAAGAGGCACAGTGTAAAGCTAAGCTATTTCTGGATATGTATCAAACCAACAGAGTTAGTTTAAATTTGTCAGATATTCAGTTTTTGCTTAATGGAATCAAAGAGTAGTGGAAATGATTTCATGGGACTCTGCTGAAGTCCAAAGAGTTACTTATATATGTATATATACTTTGAGCATTCAAAACCAAGACAATGAAACATTAAAACTCAAACTTGAAATAGGTCATAAAAAAAAAAAAAAAACTATGACAAAACATGTACAAAAAGGAAATAACGACTAATGTCAAATAGACCCAGTTTTCATTGTTCTTCCACTTCAGACTCAAATTGATAAAGCTGTTCTAAACACGGAATTTAGCATTCATTGCATTTCTTTCTCTAGTTTCTACCATACTGATGGCAGAAAATGGTTGGCTATAGATGGCTAATACAGTCAATGGAGCAGCTGGCCTGTTTTATGTTAAGCCTGACTCAGCAAGGACAAGAGGCCTTACTTTGATAACCTTCATATCCTAAGAATAACCCTCCTTCCTCTGCCTCCCATTTACATCTGGAGAACTCTTCTCACTGCCTTTAAGTGTCAGCTCTGAGGGGAAACACCTACACACTCCAGATGATTCCCAGCTATGTACGTAATTCCTCCTCAAGCAACCAAACAGGTTAAGTGATTCCTTCCATCAATTAAGAAAACTCAATAAAAGTTTCTATATTTTGAAGGTAGGGTTGGGTTTTTGGTTTTTTGGGTTTTCTTTTTTGAAATTGGTTCTTTTACTTACCAGCTCTATATCTGCTTCAGTTAGTTCAATTTCACAGTGCTTCTGATGCATCTAGGATACAAAACTGATCAGGAAGAAATACAAAGAGAGGTTTTACATAGAAATTTGCAGCTTCTCTTAAAAGCGAGTTGTGTGCCCGAGATCTGTGCTTTACTGAAGTTAGTAACCATTGCAGCAGAGTTTACAGCTTTGTGCATCTCCAAGCTATGCAATTAAACATGTGCGTTCATTCCAAAGAGACAGATGGCCATATGATTAACTCTGAGGCCAGATTGCCTCAACATGTGTAAGAAGCATTCCACTGTCTTTTCTCCCTAATTACAATAACTTTTCTGCAGACGTTAACTTCTCCATTGAAAGTACAGACCTGACTCTGCAAAGAGGTTTATGCTCTTGGGTCTTTGTTGTAGTAAAGGACCTCTGTGAAAGTGTGTGGGCTCCCTTGCGTGCACTTCCTGGAAGCAAGGATCTTAAGTTTTAAGTATTGACAATGAAACTGAAAGTGGAAATGCTTACAACTTCTCATTCTCTTTCGACCACAAAATAACTTAAAAAAAAAAAAAAATAAAAAGGGGGGGGGGGAGGCGAGAAAAAAAAAAAGACAAACAACTAAAACACCATGTTGGGTTTTTTTCTCACTGTTCTTCAAATCTACAGATTGGAGAGCACCCTAAATTCACATGCTTTAGTTTCAAATCGTAAGTGAAGAAAGTTTCAAGACTGAAGTTTAACTAGTCAGTCACTGGAAACTTACACATGTTTACCTGTGGAGAGAGGTGATAAAGATCTTTGACACACCACTACTAGATGTAAGGCATTTGAATAGAAAAGTTATAAACTGGAAGCTGGGAAATGCAAAGACAGCAACTAGATGTAAGTAAACAGTGCTGAAAACAAAATGAGTCAGAAGTTAGATACAGAACGGTGTTATTCTAAGAGTCATCACATGATTCTGTTCTCCCAGACATCCACGTTCTCCTCTTTATCCTCAAAGTATTTTTCAGTCCCCATGAAACTTAATAATTAATTGTTGCATACATAGTCATTTTCACAGCAGAAACATAAGTGGAGGGAAAACAAGAGAACAAATCACAAAAATGAGGCCCTACTGCCAATAGAAAATAGATGAACAGTAACAGAACACTGCTATTTCCAGTGCCCAGGCTTTATCTATTTTTAGAAAGACTATACAATACAGAACCATTTAACTAAACTGGCAATATTCCACAGTGCTAGTTCTCTGTTATTCCTGCTACCATGCTCTACCATTCAGGTCAGAAGTTGCACTGAAGAAGATATTTCTACTGCAACCAGACTAGCTTTGGCTTTGTACCTGAACACTTAGACATGCTAGTCCTGCTTGATGTGCACTTGTACGTCTTGGTGCATTTTGTGAAGACTAGACTCATCGCTAGCATGAATCACAGCATCCCAAAGCCCCTCAGAACAGAACCTGGCACACTTGTTGAACTGCAGGTTGTGGAGAAAATTAAGTACAGCCACACACCCTTTCTGCAGGATATGTCACCCTTCATCACATATGTCTTTTCATAAGGGGATTTCCAAAACAAAAGAACTTCTTCCTGCTTTTGTTGCTTTGTCTGCCACAGCAGTACATAGTAAATGAAACAGCAGAATGAAAATGAATGAAGCTCAATCTGTTTGTGAACCCAGAGGTTAAATTAGTTTCCCTGCTGACATCAGCAAGAATAAAGATGTCACTTCACGTCTGCTACAGTTTATAGTGTTGCTAACAAGTGTTCTCTGACAAACACCAGCTTTCTTGGTGGAACAGTAACCAAAGAGAGCTGTCTAGTCTGACACAGAGAGCCATACCAAGCAGAGAGGAACTCAATAGTATTGGGTTTAGCCCAAGGACCCAGATGTACTGGAAATGAGCCTTTCTCCTTCCAACTGACAGTCACTCACATGATGTTTCAACACATTTGCTTCCACTCTGGATCCAAACCATGAAATGCAGATGTGAGCAAACAGGGTTTGGGTTTTGTTTTTAGCTAAGCTGACAGGGATTTGTTTATTTTTCGCTTTTTGCTGTTGTATTAGAATATTTTGAACAGAGCCTTCAGCAGAAGTTTATACTGGGCCTTCTTTGCACCATGGGGTGCATTTGTACCATCACATCCAACTACCATATGTTCTGAAATACAAGATACCATTCATTTTGCTTTATAGACTAAAATACTGTGACTATTGTAGCGTATTCATTCTGTAGCTTGCTCTATGAATATTTTGGCCATAAAGATTTGAAACAGGTAAAAAAAGACTTTTAAAATTACATTTTATCCAGAAAGATGATCCAAGTTTCCATGCCTCCTCATTTCTTTCATAGAAGAAGCGCTGGCACAGAGCTGACACATAATATATTTATAGAAAACCAAACTATGATTTCTGCTAAGGATTGCATCACAGTAATTTCATGTTTTTTCTTTTATGTTAGTTATTATTTATACAGTCACAATTTTATGTTTACCAGGACTTGCTAACTTTTTGTTACTCCTTCATTTTCTCCTCAGCTCTGACACTTTCAGTTTTTGCATGTTATTCTTCCTACTTGTCGAAAACCTTCTATGAGGTAGTAGGAATCTTTTCCTGAATAGGCGCAAAACCAGCCAACTGCATCACTATTCACAAGCATAACTTATCACTTTACTATCCCTACCTTTAAAACATAACTTTGTGTATATATTTTATATATATATGTGAACAGATTAATTGCTATACAAGGGATTCATTATGTGTGGAAGTATCTCTTGCAGATCACAGTATCTTTAAAGTTGTGAACATCCTTTTAACGTCTTTTTGGGGGCGGGGGAGAAGGCTAGCAAAGGCATGTCATCGCAGTTAACATGAAGCCACTCTTTCAAGCTGAAGCAAAGCAAGGTGGAAGGAGATGAATATACTAAAAATATGGTGTATGCAGTTACTGAACCAAGAATATGGTGAAACTCATCACTGACAACTAGAACAAAACTTGTTTAAAATCTTACCCAGAGCATCTAGAGTCACATATTTCTAATTTACTTTGGCTTTGATATTGACAGCAAGCCATAGATGTTATGTTATTAATGAATGCCTAGATCTGTTATGGTCCCTGAGAACTATGCTTTTTAACACTGTGGTGCTAGGATACTTCCTCAACGTACAATGATACACATGGCATTAACTTTATTCAATCTCACAGCTCATTTCCATCACACTAATGCTATTGTGCTAAAGAAATCTCTTTCAGATTAAATGTATTTCTCACATGTGGCAGATGCTTCCCTAGGCAATGTAATAAAAAGTGATCTAATGAAAATAATGGGGAAAACCACCCCTCCTTCTGTCTGAGGGAGACTAACCTGGGAATGAGGAGTTGGGGAGAGAGAGAAAACAGTTCAAAGATTAATGGGTCTTAATGGAAAGCTACATCTAACAAATTAATGACAGACTTACAGCAAACGAACCGTAACTGCATGCTAACATACAAATGTATACACACACACAGAGTTAAGTACTACCTTTTCAAGGTTTGTATTTTGTTTGTAAAAATCAATATATACAGAGCTGCTTTCACTAATTTCTTCATTGCTGTTCTAGCTCACTAATTAGAAATGTATTTCACAAAGAATCTTTCTGATTTCAGGTCAGTTTTTGGTCTTCTTGGTGCTGGAAATTCTCTTGACTGCTTTCTTAGTCAGTAGCAGAGCATTGTGATACAACTGCACGCTGCTTCTGGCATCACAAGTAGGCCTATAAAGCAGCCAAGGAGTGAAGAGAATTAGGTGCTGTGAAATGGTCTCTACAGTTAAGAAAGGACACCTAAGTAGACCAGTAAGCGATGCTGAAGAGAAAATGGGTTTGAATTTCTCCCTGTCCACCAGACACAGAATTAAGGCATCAAACTGCTTTTAGCTTCCACTAAAGTTTGGAGGCCAGCGATACTGTCAGGCCTACTGTGGATCCCCTCTGCTTTCCTAGCAGGTGGCAGCTGTTTCATCATGTCCAAAAGTGCAAAATTAGCTCAAATAGTTAGAATAGCCAAACAAAAATATAGGAACTCTGCATATAGCTGGGAATCCAGTGGGCAAACTGCTTTCTTTGGCTTGCAGGCAGAGAGATGTGTTTTGTAGAGCAGTTTCACAGAGGAATTCTCGATGATCTTCCCTGCAGGATATAGTGAAAGAAAACAAGTCTCAGAGCCAAAAGGAATGTAAATGGTGGCATGAATACATGTTCCTCCAACAGAATATAGAGTGTTAACAGCTGTCTGAGAATCTCTAGGAAAATAACAAGCGGGTAACTACTGTCAAAGAAGAGACTGTATTTCAGATTGTTTGGCTCGATACATTTGTTTAAAAGGATAATAACAATAAAACACTCTGAAATAATCAATACTGAGCAACAGTGTGGAAGAGAGATGAGATGGTAAATAACCCATTTTAATACCCATTTAAATTATAAAGTCTATTAATGGACAAGAATGCTTTTATTCACAACTTTCTTGAAACAGCTCCGAATTGAAGGATGAGATTATTGTGGGTACTAATGTAAATTTTTCCCTACTTAAGACTCTTACGTAAAAAAAAATCCCAAGGTATAGAGATTTAGAAGTGCATGAGAATGACAACTTGCAAATGCTAAGACAAAGCATGGGATTTTATAGGCTTTGTTATTTTTTACACCACACCACCCATCTGAAGCGCTGTGGTACGCTTGTCCACGTGCTCCAGTAGCTCTTGATTACCCCAGTTTAAGTAAAGCATCTGTCAATATTCCCATTAAAGTCTCCATCAGCTCTGAGAAAAACCACAGATCCAGCTGGAGTTCAACATGGCTGCCTTCAGTTAGGAGCCTTTTCCCCCCCTCTAGTGCTAACAGATTACATATGGCCCAGTTTGAAAATCATGCGGGGTTTCTGTGGGAACTGCCTCCACACTCGCTGGGTCCCACTGCAGCTGCCTAGTTACAATCATTAAGGGGACACAAAGGGAAACGATATGACTTCCAGATTTAATTTCCATAGTGGTATCCAAGTCCAGCACCTCTTTCCTTCCTACCCTGGCAGTGATTTGCAACCTCCATGGGACTCTGCCCCTGGAGCTCCAAAGACAGGCAGGGAAACCAGGGTGTCCCAGCAGTGGCACCACATCTGCCTCACCAGCTCCAGATGCACTGTGCCAGGGTTGTCTTGAAAAGCAAATGTGAAATCAATTAACTTTATCACACAAAGGGCTCTTCTGGCCCTTAGGTGAGGACTGACTTTCCAAACACATCCTTTCTTTACACCCATGTGAAAGGAACAGATTAATGTGTTAATGTGGTATAATCAGCTTCTTGGATACACCTATTAGACTTAGGAGTGTGCACATATCACCATTTACCACCACCTCCTAACCAAGGTTTGGAAACCAAGAAAGTGCAACCAGTGCAAGGGACAGACTACCTAAGCTCCCAAGAGGGTTAGAATTGTGACTGTCACTTTATCTTTGCACAGATTATGCCCAAAACAAAAAAAAAAGTCTGGAGATGCAGAGGAAGGATGTGGAACACAGATATCCATTCACACAACAAAATAGTAAGGCCTATACAAAGCATCAGAGCTGTTGGAGGAGAGGGTGAGAATGCCTTTGTAAAGCACTGCTGGGACATGTGCAGCACCACAGTTGTTACAGAGGAATCCCGGTCAGATGACTTAATTATTCAGTTTTCTCTCTCCTCATTGTGTGTGCATGTGTGGCATTGTCTCACCAACTTACACCTCCCTGGTTTTGCAGGAATCACTACTTTTTTTTTCTGTTAGTTTGTTCTTCATATAAAACACAACATGTTTTCTCCACTGATGTCATTAGCAAATATACATGTTGTGGGCAAGCAATTACAGAAGGCAGCAGTTTAATAGGGGAAACTGCAATGAGGCCATGTGCTGTGGTTGCCTGCTGGGTAAGACCCCCAACAATGGGTTTATGGGACTTGTGTGGTCACATAAAGTACAGAAGACACTTGATGCTTTTATGGAAAATTCTGTAATTGCCACATGCTCGTAATGTATATTAGCATCATTAAAATCCTTACTTCCTCAAGGTGCAATTTATCCGTGTGATGCAGAAGCATGTAAACTGTGACATATTCAAAAACAAAGTAGAAAATTAGGCTGCACATACTTTTACACTGTCCTTCTCATATGTGAAATTTAATTACAACATTCAAGACAACTATTCAGGGAAGTTGAGGAATAGAGTAGCAGAGGCATCAGAGTTACCCAGGACATCAAAATTAATTTGAGCAAAAGTGCTGCATGATATTTAAAACATCAATGTCAACAACTTTAAAAGGT
>NW_010108015.1:36008-79252 GCF_000699245.1 Pterocles gutturalis | reverse complement strand
GTAGGGAAAAGTGCCTTTTTGGACCAGTAAGTCTTCAGCAAATTTCAACTCAGTTTTAAATCTTTACACCTGCTTTTGAAAGCTCCTGTAAACAAGAGGTTATAATGAAACAATGATGCAGATTTATATTATACTGTGATGTAATCATAAGTCATTATAAAATGTCATTTTGCTATTATGATTCCTGAATTATATAATTCCTGAAAATGTGCACATGGTTTGAGGGTGAAGACTGAAGAAGATCCATCATCATTTTTGGTGGAAGTGATTGCTTTTAGGTAAATGTAAAGTAGAAACAGAGAAGCACTTAGTTTGTGATAGTGATTTTGTTTCTGGCCATCTGGGGTTGTGTGTATGAAACTCCAGTGTCCTGTGGGGTGTGCAACTTTTTAATTTTTTAACTCTTATAGATAATGGTTTGATATGCGAGGTGGTATTTTAGGTCTTTGTATAAAGTATTGTCATAACGCTGATCAGCAAACAGCTCAGCACAATGCTCATCACACTGAAGTCAGATGAATCCTCACATGTATCAAGTCAAACTGCTTGTTTGTTCAGAACCTCAATTCATTTCCACAGTTAGAGAGCCAGCCTTCTCACAATGCAAATGTGTTAAGTGCAAACATCAAAAATGCGCTTTTATTTGGCCCTAATTATGAATATCAAATACATTGTTCAGAAATCTAATTCCTTCCAAAACAAGTTAAAATTAACAAAATAAAAAATACGTAAATAAAAATTAAACTGGTATAAAACTGTAAGAACCACTTACTGGATCTGAGAGGATTCTCTCAAATCCACATAAATGTCTGACTGAGCATTTGCTAAAAATAATCTAGAACTGCAGAACATCATTATCAGAAATCACAATTCAGTCAATACTCTGAACTCACAGATTTCATAGTATGAATTACTAAATTTACTGTGTTTGTTGTCAAGCTGCAATATCTATACCCTCAGATGTTCAAATTATTTCAGTAAGAGTAGCAAAAAATTTCAAATATGCTAATTCCTGATTTTGAGTGCCCTTGTTTCAAGTTTGCAATGAAGACAACTAATAAACTCACATTTTTCTAAAAATCTGGGAAACTTTTCCACAGTACCATCCTTCCTACTATCTCCAGCTGGACACTCTTTGGAGGAAGAACTTCTTTCACTACCCATTTTTTAAAATCTTGGCCAACAACTGAGTTCTAACCTCTCCTTTAACAATATCATTTCTTATTCAAATCATTTAATTTCTGAAGATAATCAGTAGAATAAGATATTCTGGTACAGATTTGTTTATAGCAACAAAAGCAGTAACTCTGGCTCATTCTCAGTTACAGTGAGGCTAAATTATGCTGGTGTACCTGGCATGTGAGGACTTCTCCAGCAGAACAGGCTGTCACTGAGAACCAGCACACACCTCCCACATCACTAATAAGTGTTGTTGTCAAAGGAGACAGAGCAGCTAGGGAATACTATGAACAGGATAGCTTTTGAAGCATCTCCTCAGAGCTTTTTACAGTTAGCATAAATTGTTCTTCCCTTAGGTATTTGAACCCGATTAACCTATTTACTTTTCTCTTTCCATACTGGTGAATACAGTAGGGATCACCTTCTCCAGTTAAGTGTTTATATGGTGTGCTACCACTTCAAAACTAGAGCTGCTGTACAACCTCTGTGCAAGATATCAGTAGCAAAGGCACGTGGTAAAGGTGTTATGGGCAATAAATGAGAGTATAAAAATAGTATTGATATTATGTGTTCAGAAAAGTTATATATACTTAGAGTTCACATTACACATTTTGTTCATATAAATACAAATCACAGCAGACTTTAAAAAATAATATCCATCCATCATGGAGGTTGATTGTCACAATACCTCATACAGACTAAGTCACATGTATAAAAAAATCTGCTGCTTTAGTTTTGTTCTTGATATACTGTTGGAGCTGGTAAAAGAACCAGTTGCTTCAGTTTTAATATGCTTTGTCCTCATAATTATGCACATATCACTATTCTCCAGCAAAGCATGTGTCATTGCTTGGACTACATAAGGTCTGCATTCCTATTCCTGCCAGATCAGGGAAGAGAATGGAACATTCAGATCCTCACTAGTGCTACCATGGGACAAGTCTTGCAGCATTAAATAATAGATATGCAGTCATATAGTGAATTGTATTCAACCTGCCTTGGCTCCAGAGGGGACACAGCAATGCTGCATCTGACCCAAAATGATATCTTGGATGATGTCACGATTATATGCAGCTTGCAAGAAGTTTCACACTCATACAGATTCCAAACTAAACACAGATGAATTGTGTACTAATGGATCAGGTCACAGATCCCAGAATGAGAGGATATAAACAGTTCCAAATAGCTTTACATAAAATAAAATTCTCCTCACATGCTAACATATGTTGTATTTTCTTTCAATTTTAATACAGATGGATAAATCAAGAATGAATAAATAAATGTATCCTTTGACAAAGGAGTGTTCCTGTAGTACTTATGAGTGTATATGAGCTTGCTGTTATTCATAATTTACAATATACAAGTAGGAAAGATGAGAAGAAAACTGAAGTTACAGTATTACCCATCACTTCTAGTAGTTGCACAATCACTGATGTACACTGGCATGGATCTTTTTCCACATGGTCCCATGCTGTGGCTCAGAATCTGAATTTGATTGGACATTGCAGCCCCTCAACAAGTTCATCACAAGGTCTTTACGTGAAACACAACATACAAGACTGCCTAAGGGAGCAATTATTTTGCTCATAAATATTTTTGCCAGCATTTCCTATGCTTTCCCTGAGTGACCAAAGGCAAAAGAACCAACAAAGTTACTCTTTCTTCCCTACAGTCTATTTAGGGAAGAGGAAGACTACAGCAATTTTATCTCTGATTTTGAGTGAGAGCATGGTCGCAGTAAAAACAGTCCTCCTCTTTCCCGTGTCTAAAAAAAACAAAACAAAACAAAACAAAACAAAACAAAACAAAACAAAACAAAAATAATTTAGATAATGGTTTTCAAGTCTAGCCATTTCCACCATCTCTTCTTTTTCATCAGTTGCTCAGAAAGGCTTGGATCGTGCAACTGTACAGACACTACATGCTCATTTGGTTAATGACCTTTTCACTGCATCAGCCAATGAGTAAATTGAAAAAATATGGCTCTGTTATGCTTTACCGCAAAAACTTTAACTCCAGGCAAGATAAGATCTATTCTGCCCTCCAACCATTATGGATCCCCATCTCTTATTGAGACCCTATATTTAAAATATTGTAAAAACTGTATGGAAACACTGCTTTTCACAAAACACCTATAATAGGCCAAGGTATTCTAAAGGTAAGCATGACAGTTTCTGTGTGAGCTAGTGAATCTGCCACCATCTGGTTATCTTTAAGCATTTATCAAAATTCTTACAACACAGACCATTTCTAGGATACTTTGAACATTTTACATTCTGTACTTTCTGGACACAACAGAGAGACAGTGACATAATTTAGAGCTTTATCATCAATCTTGTTACGGGTAATACTGAAAAAGCGTTTCAGCTTTTGGTTGATGTATTTTCAATCCTCTTTCCCTTAGTTATTTCTTTTCAGTCCTTTAATATTATTTTAATCTATGGGTTATATTTACCATATTATCTGATACCAATTGCAATTGCATAAACATTTTAAAAGAGAATTTGTGTTAAGCCTGAAATAGAACACCAGATATGAACATTCTTAAAAATTTCTCTGACTGCCATTCCAGTTACTACATGCTATACTTATATTTTGCTGAAGTACAGATTCATCTCAGTAAAAAAGGAGACAAGAGCAGCATATGTTCTTGCAAGACTTTCTGCATTTTGTTGCAGCTGCTGTAAGAACCTTCTGATATAACTGGCACTACAGTCCACAGAAAAAGATCTGCAGTCATATAGACTGTATCTGAAATAGCATGCAGAAGGATATAACAGCTTGGCCATAAGCTCTCATTCAGGTTGGCAATTTACCCATTTGCAGTAAGGCTATGTACTAGGAAAACAGATACACTAAATAGGATGGGCCAGGGATCCACACCCTGATGTTGAGTCAGGGTGTAGCCAGGAGCATCACTAACTCCCACAGTGCTACTGCTAGAAGTCAAGCCAAGGTGTGAAAATGACATTCTGGCATTGAACTTCCTTGGCAGAGGTTTTGTTGTAGTGCCAAAAAGACAAAGGTTTTTCTAGGAAACTGCGGAGACCATAGAGCATTGCTAGGATAGGACTTCTCAGGAGGTAGTTGCTAGACAGCCCCTGCAGAAACACAGCCTACTCAGTGCCTTATACAAGGAGGCTGGGGAACTTCCCTGGCACCTGGTGCTCCTTCACGTACAAGCTTGAGACTTTTTCCTCATTATAGGTCCTCAGTGGCACAAATGCCACTAAGATATTCAGAAGTCGCCATTGATCTTTTGAAGGAGCTGCCCTATAGACACTAGCTCCAAAGCTGGCATTTTTGCAGGCATTTCTGATGTGCTCCAAGTCTCTGAGTGTCAACATGCAGCAACTGGCCATTAATGCTCCTGATTGCTGGATGCACTTCATGTTTTATTTAGAACTGTCTGTACTTAAGAAAAAGTAAGTTTTGCACAACAGTCTTATCAACATAAGATGAAGAACACGTGGAATTAAGACCAAATCCTCACTTATATGCTGTAAATTGCACAGTTTCAAGGATACTATCATGCATCCTACCAGGAGGACTCCTAATCATAAGTTTATGAGGCTGTGTCCAGTTAAAGACAGAGTCCAAGCTTTTGAATAATTCTTTCCTTTCTACTTCGACAGTGATCTCAGTTTGGCTACAAAATTCACTGCTAGAGTTGAGGAAGAGTGGTTACTAAACAGGGGTTGAAAAACAAAACTGTTCAAAATTTAGATATTTGAAGAAGTGATGATAGAAAAATACAGATATGCCAGTAAAGGATACTGAACATTTTTCTTCAATGATTCTTAACTTTAGAAGAGTTGGCATCTTTCTCAACCAGCAGATTTATACATAAAATGCTGTACAGTTTGTAACAAAATCCTAATTTCCAATCTGCCAAGTACTGGGTGAGAGACAAACCTCAAATATTTTTGTATTATTTCTAAATCTGTTCTTGATTTAGTTTTGTTTACAAGATAACATTTTGTGAAGTTCTCATTCCCTGATGAAGCACTTTCTGCATATCAAAATGTGAAAATATGGACTATTGACAGGTCCCCATGTTATAATATGACATTATATACTAATAGGATGTTCATTTTAAAATGGTGTGGTTTGGCAACTAGGTGGAAGATGCAATTGTACGTGTAAGTTTATATAAGAATTACATTAGCCTTGCAAAGTGTTCTGCATGTCATTGAGGGAAAAAAAGATATCAGGCCTCATAAATTTTGAAAAGTTTTGTTTAGTTTTAGTTTAATAAAGGGCTCCAGATAAACAGCCTTATAGGTAAAACAGCTTTAACTTTACCCACAGAATTAATACACTGTGCAGACAGTACTATGTATTCTCTTTCGCCCTCTCTTCAACAACTAGTTTTTAATCTTTTCCAAGTCCATCACATGTAGGGGAAACTGCTGCAGACTAAGACAAAGGGCCCAAAGTTTCCTGTCATGTGCTTGTATTTCTCATACTAGGGCCAGTTACTAAGCTCACTGCCACCCACAGCAGAAAGTGTCAGGACTGTCTGGGAAGCACTTTAAAAAATTCCCTGAAGGGACAGCTGGAACAATATTGTGTATTGTACAGAAGCCAATGACACAAACTGACAAAGTGCTAGGACTCTTACAGTGGGTAGCTTCTGATATTTTTAAGCTTATTAGTGCTCCATGGAAATACAATATCTTCTAAAGTGGTGTTTTTCAAAGACTACAGCACATGCAGCATTCTATGCCCATGTGATGCACGAACTTAAATGTATATTTTGGAACTAGATTGGTCCCCTAAGTTATTTCTGCAAACAAAAGCCACGGGTACTCTAAATACAAACTGTTACTGGAAGGACAAGAAGCTGTAGACAGTTTCTCTGTTTGAAATGCCGTCCCCAGAGAAGTTTATGGGATTTTTTTAAATTGACTTACGTACTACAAGAAAATGGCAAGTGTGGCTGTGCCAGCTTGTGTGGCGTTATCAACAATAAGGTCAAGTACAGTACCCATTAAGCACAGAGAATAAAGAGAAACTACTTATATAGCACATAAAACACAGGCAAAGATTTCCCTAGCTGCAAGCTCAGTTCAAGCCAAATATTTTTACAACTGACCTCACAATTCTTGGTCATGAATGATTCAGGGACACCACACTAAATATACAAACGTGCATAGTAGTGTAGTCTGAAATAATACAATTAAATAAAATGGATAGCCATTATTTAAACTGCAAATGCAATGAAAATCTAAATATTTCCTGCTTCAGAATGAGAAAGGTCAAAAGGATCATTGTCTTGTAGTGCTATGTAACATTAACTGATTGCTAGCACAAAGAAAGATCTGCCAAAGATTTCACAATTAAACCAAGTCCTTCTTTTTCAGCAGCCATCAAACTTTATATTGTTATCTTTTAATTCTAATTCTGAGATGCTGAAACTGGTAGGTCACAGACAACTGTGTCATAGGACTAATCAAAAGACACAGAGTGGTTATATGGGATATGAAAATCCCTAGACTTTTCCCCAAAGTTTTTATGCTGTCTGTTGTAAAAAGGAGGGTTAAATCAATTTCCTCTGAATGAAAACCATACGTCTTTATTATCACATGATACAAATTTCAGTGCTTAAGTGTTATTTTTCACTGAAGTGTTAATTTAAAAACATCATAATTAAAATGAAAATAATTTCCTATCTTTTAATATGCCATCCAGAAGAGTGAGACAAAGAACATTTAAACCCCTTTGACCCGTGGAAGACTCTGACAGGATCTCAAGCAACAATAACTGAATACTAGAGGAGTTTATTCCTCCGAGCTTCTAATCCCACAAAATACAACCAAAATGGGCAAGTCCACATGGTTATTCAGTGTGAAGGAAATCTAGAACCAAAATAAATATTAAGAGAGCAAAGAAGGATGATGTTTTGTTTCAAAGAATATTATGTCTCTGAAGAGAAATTCACTTACAGAAAGCAGGATACAGAAAACAGGATACTCCAGGAAGACCAAGTTAGAGACATAATGCAATTTGCTTTTACCTTATGGAGGTGATGATTCCCATTACCAACAGAGGTGTGTCAGGTGCTTTATAAAGGCCCTTTATCAGAAATAAACTTGCAGTGATTTACAACAACTGCATCCCACATCCTTCTAGCTGTGCCAGACAGACTCCACTCCATCTAGAACAAGGGAAAAACTGCAATTTAAGCCACCATAATCAGAAGGGCTTAGGTACTATAAGTAGCACACCAACATCTTAAGAGAAATGTTTCGCCTTGTTGTCATTATATCTCATTTGAACACTTATTTTTTTTTTCCATGTAAATCCCCTCTGGGATACTTTCCAATGACATAATGTGTTTGGAAAACTTATTTTTATTCAGCTATATTTTTTCTTCTCCTGCCTACCACTACGTAAACAAGGTAGTCTGTCAGGGTTATGGAACTAAATTATTTAAATCAGGACAAGAGAAAGAATGATGAGATCCTTAGATTTGGTGCATATGATTTGTTCTCTGATCAAAAAGATAATGCTTTTGTTAGGCTCAAGATTCAGGATGACTGTGTTTTTAATTTCAGGTGGAGTCTGCTCTGAGGAAGGAACCTGCTTAATTCCTTAAGTGTGGATTTAAATTGTCCTTCACGTCTTTCAGAATAAATGTTAAATTCTGAGATCTTCACTCCATAGACAGAATGTGAGAATTCTGTTCAGAGAGTTTATCCTATTGCCCATAAAAAGTGCCTCACTTTGATGTGAGATTACATTTCTCATTAAATTAAAGTTGGTGTAGATTTATTTCCAAGGCAGTCTGAGGCAAGAATTTTTACTCAGGGAGATTTGCCATGACTTGACAGTCCCTGTGAACTCAGACAAATGCATCTGTGGTTCAGTTTCTCATTTACGAATGAGAGGAGGGAATGCTTCTTCCCTGTCCCACAATGGTGTCAAGCATGTACTTCAAAGTCTTCAAAACTGGTCCGTCACTCATGTTGCAGCAATATAGGCTATACAATAATATAGCTAGATAGTGAGAGTGAAAAGATGGAACACAACACTTCAAAACTGGGGAGATGAGTTTATATGGGGTAATCAACATAACAACATGGTAAAGTCTTCTCTGAACTGATGTTATGAATTCATATTTCCTGTTCTTAATTCATATTTGAAAATGTGTTCACTTAGGAAAAATTCTGAACTGGAAAATATGCTTGATAATAAAGACAATTTAAAACCTACATTTCACTGAACACTTACCATTTTACCCCACTTGGAATATCAATTTTCATAGTATTTCCAGACAGTGTACATTTTTATTTAAATTGAATTAAACTGTTTAGCCACATGTGGATGCCAGTTTAAATAGTTCTGTTTGGAGAACATTATTTTCACCTTTATTGAACAAAAAGTATCATAGGAAGTTGCCTTCTCCTGGAAATTGAACCCAGTTGAAAATAAATGAACTGGGATACAGCCAGGCCTGGAAACTGCAAAATAAAAATCTACTTAGCAGAGACATGTACATCTTAAATGTTTCAATATAGTCATCTTTTAAGAAGATGGAATGTTTTCTGAGACTATATCCCATGAAAACAGCTGAACTTCACAAAATTCATGTTATAACTCTGCATGCTTCCATAGATAAAGCATGTTTCTAATAGCATCCATTTGATTTTAATAGGATAAAGTATTTCTTATTACTGCATCTCCTACAGTCTTCAACCACAATCAGTGTCCCACTACAATACATTCTATGTACTGAGAATGTAACAGAGAGTCCTGTCCTCATGGTTTGCAGACTACACACACAGATGACGAGGAAAAGATACTTATCATCACCATCCCTATTTTGTTTGTGAATTGACTTCCGAGGGATTTGAGTAAAGTCCTAGATGATTGCCTACATCCATAACACAGCTAATAATTCAGTATAGGTCTCTTCACTTCTAGAAGTATCTACAGAACACATTCTCCAAAGAAATTTCCAAACAGCAGAAGCCACAGATTTCCCTGCAGAGTTTTATGAACAGGTCATATGAAAAACAAGTCCAACATTAGAGGAATTTTACAGATGAAATAGAGCCCATACGACTATTTCTCTGAAAGCTTGGAGAAACATGGAATACTTATAGCAGGAATACATGTGCTTCCTGAAAAAGAGAAACATTTTCTTTATAAATGATGGCAAGTACTTCACGCTAAGCAACATTCTTCTCCATTCTTCATGTTATTCAAATTTGAAAACATGATTCACTCATTGAAAATACTATAGTTTTCATACTCTGATTTATTTGATGATGCAACCTATGAGAATATGCATGCTTTTGCTACTTGGAAGATAACACTTTCTGTTCTTTTTTTCATTTATATTTAAATATTTCATAAAATGTTAATTTTGACAGCTCACGTAGGAGAAATTAAGTGCCCTCATTGTGGTGAACCTGGGATTATCAACTTGTTCGCCAGAAGAAGTTTACCAGTGTACTGGACTGATATTTTTGTTCTCTCATCCTAAATGCTGCACTTTCCATCAGATGTCCTGTGGCTGACTAATTCCCAGGCCTACATACCTTTTGGGATATGTGAGTTACATGATTACACTAACAAAAACTGGGGTATCGTTATCTCACCTGCATATTTCCTAGGTTAATTGCTTCTTAAGATATTTCAGATTTTCATTTCTGCTTTCTACTGACTCCAATTTTTTTGTACAGGTCTTATAAAACAATTCATGTCAGTGGGCAGTTATACTCCAGAGGAATCAGTGAATTAAAAAAAGCTTGGTGTAGATCTCAGAGTAAGTCAGCGAAGATTGCTTTGAAGACCCAGTGTCTTAATTTCTTTTTCTCTAAATCTGCAGGATAAAACTGTTATTGATAATCTGGTTATCCTTCCGTTTCCTGTCAATTGCACAATGCTGTCAGCAAATTATTAGCAAGTGAAGTGCTAGCTCTAAGAGACTCATTTGAGAATCTGTGGGATTTTTCTTTCTTTCTTTCATTTTTTTTTTCCCACAATGCTTTATGTTTTAAATTCTTGGGAGCTCACTCTGGCAGCATGTCACCCATGTGACAGGTGATATTTGTCCCGAGGAATAGAAACCATATCCTTCTTAGTGAGCACTGCAGGCAAGCCACAGAAAGGTAGCATGGATAGAACACTTACATTCCTCAAGGAACAGGCTACTGATCAGCTTCCTCAGGAAAACAGGGTTGCCCCATCAGTTTAAGAGCTCACGTCTGGCATTCCAGAAGATAAACTTGGCCTAGGGCTGCCTTTCCTTATCTCTACATCCCTGAGCAGATTTCAACTCAGCAACATGGCAGGCTCTAACATCATCTGGTTAAAAATACCCATATGGACACCATTTAACAGCCTACTTCATATTTTCAGCTCATGCTGACTTTATTAAATATATCAACACACTGTTGTCTCAAGTCTCAAAGTCCTCTGGAAGGCCTTCAAAACACGTGTCTAGATCAATGCTTAAGGCTGCAAAACACGAGCAGACCTTTAATATTTACTATTATTCATGAAAATATTATTTTTTAAAAAAAGGAAAAAAAGAAAAAAGTCACTGTGTGATTCTTTGGCTCCTTCATTTTCATGTTTTCTAAATCTCAAGCAACTTCCATTAGAAGCACCTGATGATCTTTGTGAAGGGCTGCTGCCAGCGGCAGGGTTTTAACTGACATGATAAAAAGCCAAGCAATTCCAAATATGGCAAAATCTGTGTGTTGCCTGCATTCCCTTGAGATGAGGGAATGAATGGGTGTAAGTGGCATTACTAATACTGGGTCATTAAAAACCAAGACAATCCTAATGTCTATTGCTGAGCTTCTGGCAATAGTATGTTTTGAAAAACCATGAATGGAGAACACTAAAGATCAGTTTTTATGAGTCCCCATGGTATGTATCTATGTGGAAATAACTTTTTACATTGTATTTTTTTAAGACTTTACACAGTAACTAGAAGTTACAGAAGAGGAAAGGAAAAACATTATAGGAAACATTTCTCTCCATAATGCTCCACAGCTGCTGTCTGAGGAAAATGTAGTTCAGATAACCAACTCATTTACTTCAATACTGTACCCAAAAACAATAGTTTATCTGATATTATACATGCATACAGTCTCCTGGAAACCGATTTTGTCCTAAAGACTGTCTATGGCAGAAAGAGATACTTAAATTTTTCCCTGCAAACATATTCAAGTTAAATAAATGAATAAAGTGTATTTGAAGGTATGACAGGAACATTTTCTTATTTTAGTTAATAAACTGGGACCAGCAGTTCATAAAGGCTCCAAATCAACATTTTGACATTTTGTAAACCTCTTATATTTCAAAATGAAGTATGAGATTTTTCCAGCATTGATAAAGTGCCCACACTCACACAAACAAATATGAGGGAAATTCTGGTTTCATCAAAGTTAAGGAATTCCCGTAAAATGCTATTAATTTCAAGAGGTGAAAGAAATTATTCTTTCTCAGTAAATTCTCCCAAGCCAGCTAAACCATAGGATCTCTCAGACTGCAATGGAAGAGGAAACCACTTCAGTAATGGAAGTGGTGGGCAGCTGCACCACAGTATTCAAGGTATGATGCATATGAAAGTGTCTACAGGTTGTAGTAAGTTTGCAGCTTTCACTTCAAGTGCCAATACATTCAGATGAAAAGTCCACCTATAACGTGGAAGTGTTTTTTCTTGTATATGAATTCCAGATTTCTTGTATTTAAAAAAAAAAAAAAAAAAAAAAGCTTAAAAATTTTTGGGAAGTTTAGATTCTGAGAAAACAGAGGATTCTTAGATTTATCAAGAAATCATTTCAAAATACACTCGTGTTTTCAAATACATTTCTCATTAACATATAGTTCTAATAAACTATAGCCAAAATGTGTGGGCTCTGATGCCCTTCAAAAGCAGTGACAGTTGCACTGTGACCAGTTTGAATCCATGAAGTATAAAACAGCTTTTCATAGAACTAACAAGTATGGAGCTGTTTTGAAAAGGCATATTATATGAAAAGCCCATGGTGATAATCCACAAACCAAACAAGTCCTGTATGGACTTTGCCAAAATTTCTTAGTAAGAAATATAACAAAGGAAAGAAATGAAGAAGGATATAGTACATATCATTCAACATAAATCACTGTGTTTTGAATGGAAAAGAAGTGTTTATCAACAAGAAAAATAACTGTGTTAGAAGTAACTTTGAAGCAGTGTAAAGATTTGTAGATGGCTTTGGAAATCTCATTGGGGTTGGCTTCCTAGGTGGTGCGCAGGAAATACTGCCTTGCCAGGAGATATTGTCAGCCTACTCAGAAGAGACAGTGCAGAGAAATCTGTGTCTAGACCATAGCTTCTATCCTCAGTAACTCCTGTGTAGCTACTTTCCTCCTGAAGAAGTACATGACTGAGAGTAAACATGGACATTCACATGTTTATTTTACCAGGTATCTGGAAAGTATTTTAAGATTCTTGACTTGCTCCCACCAGTAAGTGACTGGCTTAAGTAAGTGAGGCTACTTTCGGTTAGCTACTGAAAAGTAACCCTCCAGTACGACTCAACACTGGAAGCCTGGAGTAAGCATTACTTCTCTGTTTCAGTATCTCAGTCGGGTGACCTTAATTCCCTAGTGGTTAGATTTCTGTTGGCTTAAGCACACCTTGGAAGAGTCATAACTAGCCCAGGGAAGTACAGAAAGTGAGGTTTTGTGCTGGAAACAGTGTTGATAACACAGGGATGTTTTCATTATTGCTGAGCAGTGCTTACATGGAGCCAAGGCCTTTTCTGCTTCTCACCCCACCCCACCAGGAGCAGGCTGGGGGTGCACAAGAAGCTGGGAGGGGACGCAGCCAGGGCAGCTGACCCCAACTGACCAAAGGGATATTCCATACCATAGGATGTCATGCTCAGCGTATAAAGCTGGGGGGAAGGGGGGCAGATTTGGAGTTAAGGTGTTTTTTCTTCTCTAGTAACCATTAGGCATGATGGAGCCCTGCTTTCTTGGAGATTGGTAAACACCTGCCTGCTGATGGGAAGCAGTGTATGAATTCCTTGTTTTGCTTTGCTTGCATGTGTGGCTTTTGCTTTGCCTAATAAACTGTCTTTATGTCAGCCCACGAGTTTTCTTACTCTTCCAATTCTCTTCCCCATCCCACTGTGGGGAGAATGAGGAAGCACCTCTCTGATGGTTGTGCTGTCTGCGGTTAAACCATGACAACTGCCCTGAATCATGATTTAAAGTATCTCATCACACTTTCTTGAGTGCAAGTGATTTTTCCTTAGTTTCCTCCCCTTCTCAATTTGTATGCAATATGAAGTAGCTAACTCAAAGTCTTGACTTCACCCACCCCCAGTGTGTCTCTGTTACTACAGTGGAAACAATGAACGATGAAAAAAAAAAAAATTCTTTTCCCAGCAGGTCACTTTCATATTGTACTCCAGAGGGCACCTACAAATGAATGGCAAATGGCCATTCAGTGAGTTACCAAAACACCATTAATCAGCGCACCAGTGTGGCAACATCAAGCTTTGTGACAGGCATGATTTAATCTATTGTTTGGCAACCAACCTCATCTATGAACATTCTGTAGTTCTTCTAAATCCAATAAATATTTTTTGTCTTTTAGAGAAGAACACCATGAGAATGTCTCCGTAATCACAAATTGTGCTTTTCTTCAGTCAAAGAGGTAACCTTTTAATGATTATTTGAGAGAACAGATTATGTCAGCTGGATCTAACAGTGTGTGCTTTGTCTCATTCCATACTACTTTCCCTCAACCAACCCTCCCAAACCTCTGTGCAATATTCACACTGGAAGTTGCTCACTTGGAGCAATGGATAATAATGCCATTCATCCACTCTCTGATTCAGATTTAGTAATTAGAAAGACTTACCCCCCAATTAAAGGGCAATGTTCCTTCTGTTGTTTATTGTTCATGTGATTTACAACCTAGTACGATAAAATACCCAAAGTTAAAAATAAAAAAAAACAGAACCTTTACGGTCAGTATGCAATGGTTAGTGGATTACTTCATACTTGACCTTATCTTCTGAAGACAAATTATCCATTTGTCGAAGGAAGAAGTGAATCATTTTGTCTGTTTTAGAATGTGCACACTCAAAAGTTTTAAAATATTCTGAATTGATATTGAGGCTAGATCTGAGGATGAAACTCTCATTCATAACATTTCAGATTGCAAAGTAGGTGCTTTCAAAACCAGATGCTTTCAAAGACTGAAAATCTGACTCACAAAAAAATGGAAATATCAGTTGAAAATACCAGCACTTTTTCAGATAATTCAGATGTAGTTAAGCATGTGTAAATTAGTAAATCCAACAAAATGGTTCTTTGTTGGCAAAATTACATGCTTTCCTATGTTTCCAGTTGTACAGTTTTTCTTTTTAGCTCACTATTAATGCCTATATTGCTTTCATAATTCTTACATTATTCAAAATATTATTTTAATTCTGAATCATCTGCAGAAGTAAATTGAAATTGCTATCTACCTGTGATGTAAATTTAGATTGGAAAATTGCACCACCCTTCCTTTAAACAGCTTGTATTTTGATAGTTAAAAGATCTCTGTAGTTATTCCTGCTTCATATATTGAGAGTTGAGGTTTGAGGAGATTAAAGCTGTATAGTGGAGGGAGATGAAGAGATCTTTGCCTGATGGCAACTTGAACTAGTGAGGCTGTCTGCTACAGCAAGGTGTTGGTGACCTCAGGTCAGGTAATGAACAGTCATGGTGTCATTTACAGAGTTGCCCAGTAAGTTAAGAAAATTTACTTTCTGTCTATCATCTTTGCTTTAGTTTGCTTAGTTTGAGTTCCATGTTGTATGCTTGCAGTTTTCCAGATCTAGGCCCAAACTATTCTGCAAACAGCTAGTTTAATCTGATGCTGGTCTCAGTCAAAATGACTGAGCAAAGCCAGAGAGAAAGACAGCCAAACTGAAAAAAACCTCCTTGATTTATCAATTTTCAGTCTTGTGCCTCAACCATAAGATATCCTGTCAACACAACAGTAAGGAAAGTAGGTCAGAAGGCAGAATAATGTGACCTATATTTGCACTTTTAGAAATAGGTAGTAGTACAATATCGGATTTAAGCATTATGCTTGGGGTAGCAGAAGCTGCACTTAAGCATATAAAATAATTTTTAATGTTTGAAATTGATCAGATTGGAGAATTATTTAGACTGATGTTACTACTTTCATTATTTTTTCTTTTTATTGCTCCCCACCTTTTCTCCCCAACTTCTTTAGGATATTTAAGTCATTATGAAAGGGAATTGGAAACTTCAGCATCTATTGTAACGATACTGCTGAAGGTACTACTACTTTACTATTGGTGTGACAAATTGCTCTTTTATGAAAAATTTCTGTTGGCTTAAAATTTTTTCTTTCTCTTTTTATATAAATCAAGTTGAGCTTAGTCTGTTTCCCTCTGAGGGACAATGGTTCCTTTCTCTCATATGGAAGTCTATTGATCACAGATTTCAAAACTGGGTGGTATGAACACCACAGGACTATGTTTTTTTTAAAAATTACATGAGAATCTTTACAAAAGATAAAATTTCTATGCACTTTTGCACTTGTACACTCCAGCCCACAATACATCTCATTTGAACCACACTGCTTATCAATCCTAAGCATGTTTACAGGGCATTTCTGTGAAATTCCACTTGTTAAGTCACAATCAGTGGCATGTTTTCTGGGCTGTTTAAGAAAACTCAGTAAGTGATGAAAATTTAAAAGAGTATTAGAATAATAGAATCATAGAATGGCTTGGGTTGAAAGGGACCATAAAGATCATCTGGTTCCCCCCCCCCTGCCATGAGCAGGAACATCTTCCACTAGACCAGGTTGCTCAAAGCCTCATCCGACCCAGCCTTGAACACCTCCAGGGATGGGGCATCCACAACTTTTCTGGGCAACCTGTGCCAGTGCCTCACTACCCTCACAGTAAAAATTTTTTTCCTAATATCTAATCTAAATCTGCCCTCTTTCAGCTTAAAGCCATTACCCCTTATCCTACCACTACACTCATTGATAAAGAGTGCCTCCCTATCTCTCCTGTAGCCCCCTTTAGGTACCAGAAGGCTGCTATAAGGTATCCCTGGAGACTTCTCTCCTCCAGGCTCGACAACCCAAACTCCCTCAGCCTGTCCTCATATGGGAGGTTCTCCAGCCCTCTAGCCATTCTTTGTGGCCCTCCTCTGGACTCACTCCAATGGGTCTGTGTCTTTCTTATGTTGGGGGCCCCAGAGCTGGACACAGTAGTCCAGGGGGGTCTCACAAGAGCAGAGTAGAGGGGCAGAATCACCTCCCTTGACCTACTAGTCACGCTCCTCTTGATGCAGCCCAGGATCTGGTTTGCTTTCTGGGCTTCAAGCACATACTGCTGGCTCATGTTCAGCTTCTTATCAACCAACACCCTCAAGTCCTTTCTCCTCAGGGCTGCTCTCAATCCCTTTTCTGTCCAGCCTGTGTTGGTACTGCGGATTGCCCCAACCCATGTGCAGGATCTTGCACTTGGCCTTGTTGAACTTTATGAGGTTTGAGCGGGCCCACCTCTCTAGCCTGTTGAGGTCCCTCTGGATGGCGTCCCTTACCTCCTGCATGTCGATAGCACCACACAGCTTGGTGTCATTGGCCAACTTGCTGAGGGTGCACTCAATCCCACTGTCCATGTCTCCAACAAAGACGTTAAACAATACTAGTCCCAGTACTGGCTCCTGCAGAATGACACTCCTCACCAGTGTCCACTTGGACGTTGAGTCATTGACCACAACTCTTTGAGTGTGAACAACCAGCCAATTCCTTATTCAGGAAGTGGTTGTTCTGTGAAATCCATGTCTCTCTGATTCAGAGACAGGAATGTCATGTGGGACAGCTTTTTTTATCAATCGTTAGACTAGATGATTTTGATGTTTGTCAGAATGTAGCTATCCACACTGGTCAGCAACACAGTAGGCTGCTTTTGCCCCAGACAGTGTCATGTCTAATAAGACTATGCATCAGTTTTCATTCCTGTCCTTCTATGCCTCCAAGATATTTTGTAGTTGCTATTATCTATTTCCTCTTTCTCTGGCTCAATTTCAAAGGTACATTCAGCACAAATCTTGAATTAGCATTTAGAAAACATTAAAAGCCTAAGTAGAACATTGGCAATATATAGGGAAGAAATAACAGAATCGCAGAACTGCTGAGGTTGAAAAGAGACCTCTTGAGATTGACTAGTCCAACCCCTCTTACTCGAGTAGAGTGAGCTAGAGCGGGTTGCCCAGGACAATGTTCAGTCTGGTTTTGAATATCTTCATGAATGCAGACTCCACAGTCTCCCTGGGTAGCCTGTTCCAGCAGTGTTTGATCACCCTCATGGTAAACAAACAAACAAACAAATAAAAATTCTTATGTACAGATGGAATTTCACATGTTTTCTTTTATGTTCATTGCCTCTTGTCTTATTAGAGGGCACCATTGACTGTCTCCCTCATCTTCATTTCACCACATTAGATATTTACACACGTAGATGAGATTAAACTGAGCCTTCTCTACTGCAGGATGAGCAGTCCCAGCTCTCTCACCCTCTCCTCATAGGACAGGTGTTTCCATCCCTTTAATCATCTTTATGGTCCTTTGCTAGACTCAATCCAGTATGTACTTGTCTCTCTTATACTGGGGAGCCCAGCACTGAACTGACCACTCCAGATGTGTCTCACCAGTGTTGAGTAGAGTGGAAGGGTCACCTGCTTCAGTCATCTGGCAATGCTCTGCCTCATGCAGCCCAGAATGTTGTTGGCCTTCTTTGCTGTGAGGGCACATTGCTGGTTCTCTCAGTCTGTTTTCTGCCAGGACACCAAGGTCCACCTTTGCAGAACTGCTTTCCAGATAGTAAGTCCAGAGTCTGTACTGGAACATGGGGTTTTTCTTCCTCAGGGGCAGACTACGCACTTCCCATTGTTGAACTTAATGAGATTGCTGTCAGACTTTTTCATCAGCCTGTTGAGGTCCCTCTGAATGGCAGTACACCCACCTCATGAGTCAGTCACTTCTCCCAGTTTTATATCATCAGCAAAATTGCTGAGGGTGTACTCTGTCCCATCCCCTAGGTCATTAATGAAAAATGTTAAACAGTGTGGGTTACAGTATCAATCTCTAGGATGTACTGCTAATGACCGGTCTCCAGCTGGCTTTTGTGCCATTGATGACAACCCTCTGGGTCCAGCCATTCAGACAGTTCTGAGTTAATTGGATTGTGCACTTACCTAACCCATATTTTGTCAGCTTGTCTATGAGGATGGTATCAGAAAAGTGTCACAAATATTACTACAAAGTGGACAACATCCAGTGCTCTTGTCATATCTATCAAGCTAGTCAGCTCATTATAGAAGTCTATCAGGTTGAAAGAGCATGATTTCCCCACTGTAAATTAATTTCATGATTCTATGATTCTATGTTTCATTCTATGATTTTCAATTGATTATTTCCATTTTTATGCATGTGTGAGAAATATCTTTTGTTCAATAAACCTAAACAATAAAAAATATCAGCTACCATGTAAGTCTTCATGAGATATAAGCAAGGCTGCAGCATACAGAAGTGTTGGAAAAAAGACAGAAGATAAATTATACCATTTAGGATATAAAAAAAAAAAGTAACTAAATTTCAAGACCGTCATCATAAGTGTCTTTTGTTCTGTTGGGCATTACCTTCTTTTAACTTAGCTTTCATAGTGCTTTTAGATTAAAATCAGCTTATTACCAAGGCAGATGTTTCAGGTTTTTTTAAGATGACTCGTTACCTGAAAAAGCATTGTAAAAACCCTCCCAGTGTAAAGGGCTAGATAAATAGTTGTGCAAAATTCACATTATCAAGTCAATATACAAAATAACATTAAGCTGTGAGCTACTGCAAGATGCTAAAACACCGATAGATAAAATAAACCCAGTCTTCTGCCAGACCATGTTTCCTTTAGCGTACAATCTATTCAAGTAATGTTACCAAACTTCAGCACAGTTGCAGAAGAATGAGGAAGAAGAAAAACTCCTCTCTGAGTAATATCATGTTAGAATTAAATGGTCAAAAATCATGGTGTCAAGGCGATATAAGATTAATCCAGATGGATCTGACAGATCTAAAACTATATTCTGTCTAGTAAATGGAAATGAGTTCTAACTCAAATAATTCAGTTACAATTATGCTGATTTACAGGATCCATGGAGCTGTCCATAAGTATAGTATACCATCTGTTTTGACAACTGTATATGTTTTTCTACTGACCTATGTTTTTCTAAACAGTAAAATATATATGTTTGAGAAAGAGAAATAACACAATATGTAATGGCATTAATAGTTATAAAGGGAGTTATTTATAATCCCCTTAGTATTACAGCCTGAAGATAATTTAGTAATGAGTCAAACCGTCTCCAGCGTAAACCAGGAACCAAATGGCAGAAGAACTGGATTTTAAGGACTGGAAAACTTGACATATCTGAAAAGTGTTTCAAGGCCTGAATGGTGTGAATAACGTTTAGCTTGCAGCTGTTGTGAGTCCAGTTGAACTGGCAATGCATCGAGAGCTAGTGTTACCACCCTCTTCCCTTCTGATCTAATTTCTTTAACATCTGATGGATGTCATTATAATAGGCCCCTCAAGACAGTTCTCTTTTCACTTAATCAAGCAAAAGCAGACAAATGTTTCTCAGTGGACTCCAGTTATATGTTGCCACCTATCTTAATGTTTTTGAGGTATTATTGAAGTTCAGAAATTCCCATCACATTTGCATCCCAGAGAGGTTACATAGAGGGTTGGGCTTAGGCTTCTGTGAACTGTTGCAAGTAAAAGCTGTGGCTGTAATCCTATTTCAAGAAGATCCACCACCTTCCATATCCAATATGGTAGCAACACTCACTGGCTGCTAACGAGGACTGTGGTCTTCTCAGTATGCTCCATTCTACGAACACAAGTGGATGAAAAGAACGAGTGTGTATCCTGCTCTTCTCTCCACCCTTCTGGTATAGCAAGCATTGCTATGGCAAGTGCAATCTCCTTGTCTGTGTGGGCTCATCTCAGTGATGACTCCTCAAAGAGCTCTGAAGAGCCTCAACATGGCACTTAGATTGGCAGTAGGCACTGTAACACACCTTGGCATTCAGGTCACCAAGGCATCCAGAAGACTAAACCAGCATAGGTCTCAGGCCATAAAAATGCAGGCATCAGATAGAAGAAACCTTTGCTGAATAAAAAATGCAGCTAGAAGAGTGTATCTGAAGCTACAGCTCTCAATGGATGTGTTGTAGATCTGAAGACTTGAAAAGAGGGAGCATATTCCATCCTTACAGCAAAATAGGAAAGAATGAGGAGGCAGCTCTGTTCTGCCTGTATGCTAAAAATAGTGTATTTGCTATAAAACTTTAACTGAAGAACACTGAGGAAACTGCAATGCCTCATATTCCCCCAAATATATACTTCCATAGAGAAATGCTTATCTGTGTGCTTATAGTGAAAGAGTGGGAAAATCATATGCATAATTAATAAGTTATGACTAATAAACACCAAACAAAACCATAGATATTTAAATGTCTTGCTTCATTACAAATATTTAAATAATCCTCATTTTTCTTTAACTAAAACTGAGTAGATTCTAACTTTGCAGTTGTAGCTTTCCTGGGTCTAGAAAAAAAGACCTTAATTGAATGGATGCAGACATCACTTTTGAGAATAACGTCTTAAAATTAATGGTCCAATATTTCTCTAGATAATACACATTTCACCACCTCCAGTTCTCAAATTATGCAAAAGCTCCAGTACTTTCACTCTTTGGAGGAAGCTCTTGGCACTGCTCATGACACCACCAGCTTCTTGGAAGCTCTTGTTACTGGTCTTGACACCACCAACAGGTCAGAGATACACTCACTCTTGTCCCCATAAAAGTCCGTCCCAGGTGTTGGTACATTTTAAAACTTGGAAATACTTGTTCTCAGGTAAGTTAGTAAAAGCCTGCTAATTTGTTTGATACATTTTCTAAGTCTTCTTTTGCTGAATCTCTTGGGATTGTCCCCCAGCTGTGTGAGACACTGTATCACCAGAGATACACAAACTGAGAGCTCAGGAATGTCCTCTAGTACAGATGCTTCCTTGTTGGTTCCTAGTTAATTTAGCAAAAGAAGGAGCAGAAAGTAGAGGGGCCAATGAGATATCTACGTTTATTTTGCTGGAAGGAGGATACTGAGAAAAGGAAGAGAGAGAGAGGAGGACAGAGGGTGAGAAAGGAAAGAGGAGGAAAGGTGAAACAAGCTCATGTAATTAATCTTGGGTTTAGTGATTCTGAATCTTTGATATGGAATGCTAATATACTATTTGGAACAATAACCATCATCATCATCATCTACATCCACATCATCGAATACATCTTAACAATAGCACTTGGATTTTAAAATCAGGGAGGCTAAAGCTTAATAAAGTCTGGTTTTAAGTTTTTTATACAATTGTATTTATGAATATACATCTTATGCTATGTTTCTTACAGTGAATGAGGCAGAATGACAGATGGTAAAAACGAACAGCTTAAAAAAAGCCTTTAGTATCAGCATCTATACACAACATAAAGACTGCTACCATGGGTACTGGATGAGGTTGGCACTTGTGTCCAGATTACTATTGTTAACAGTGCTCTTCCAAGGAAGAGAGTCAAAGATATTTTTTCTAAAATTTGGCAAAACTTAAGGAGAATTTTATGAGACTAAGAAAACATGTGTAGATAAATCCACAACATTGAATGGGAATATTATCATAAAGTAGATGTTAAAAGAAGCCTCATGGAAAGGTTTAAAAAAATAGAGTACAGTATTAAATAACCTAAACGTACAGGCTTGTATTTGTTTCTCTGCTTTCAAATCTGAGAGTTTTTTGGTGCAGGTGAGCAGGGTTATTCTTAAAAAAAAAAAAAAAAAACCAACCCAAACCCCAAACCATCCTTAATGGTACTTTTGAACAATAAAAATAAAAGTTTTAAAGTTTATGGTGTTTATACTGTGTTGTGGTTATATAAAGACATATAGAATGCAAACAATTTTTCAAATTAATATTGCTTTCAGTACTGAGGAGACCATACAGGGCAAATTTAAGAATATAAATTCTCACTTATTTAATCTGTGAGATAAAGGTACTGTTTCTCTCCCTCTGTTTTGCAGAAACGCATCAGGGTTCCTAGTCATTCACCTTTTTTTTAATGAAATTACTTTAGCATTTGAATGAGATCTGACATACTTTTTATTTATTGTAATTCATCCTAAATTCATGGTTATGCTACCAATGCTACCCTTTTCTCATAAATATCTTCTGCAGTATTTTTAATCATGACTCACCATAGATATTGAAAGACTGAATAAGAAGTGCTGAATGAATTCTTCTTTCATTACAGGAACAAAGATAAGTATACAAGAAGAGTTTCAGACTCATGAATATTATGGAAAAAAATTCCCCTTTAGAGAGAAGTTTCTGGGACATATATTGAATCAGTATTTTTCTGAATTAAGGACTTTCTTAAAAAAAAAAATCCTTACATAGCTAAACTATGATTTAATGAACTATTACTGGCTAAATCTAATTGTAGGTGAAAAATAATATTTTCTTCTGGAAACGTGGAGAGCCCTATTAAACTTTCTACTCATACAAAATGTCTCACAAGGACAAAAAGTATCTAGATCTGTACAAAAACTCCATTTCTTACAGCAGAGCTGTAGTCCTGTTAGGACAAACTGATACCATTTAAAAGTACACTTTATTCACTGCATCGTCAAAGTAAAAGAGGAAGCAAGACATAGGGCTACCATATTTTTTTTTTTCCTCCAAGTAGTCGCTGTGTTTGAAAATCACAATCCCCTGTTATTTTTTTTCCTTCATCATGACAAAATATAGTTTGCTGTGTATAGAGCTATTTGCTATAATTTTCATTGCTATATCAAGAAGGAATGAAATTTTCAAAGAGCCAAGGATGGTGCATTTTCAGTCATCTCCATGGATAAATAGTTATTCTTTCTATTTAAAAAATTGAATTCCTCTGTTGGTTTTTCCAAGTAATTGAAGTCATTTTTCAAATTACTTTACTATGGAGATCTCTTTGGTTTAAAAACATGTCTTTCCCACTGTGCTTCTGTTAAATGTTGTCCTAAAAAAAAAAAAAAAAAAAAGTTTTTTTTTTCACATTCTTTTGCCATGTCCATCAGTCCAATACCTAAAATAGAAGATTTTTTTTCTGCCAAAGACATTCAATATTAGAGAATTCAGTCTAAAGATCTTCTCTAAGATATTTGTCGATAATTTCAAGTTCTAAGGAGTACCTTTTGATAAGTTATCATTTTGTTAATGTACTATTTTTTGCTTAGAAATATTTAGAAACCCATTTATTTAAGGAGAATTATAATGAAACAGGCATACATTTCAGCATTACTGAAAGTTCTCAAGATTTTGATGGGTAATTGTCCTTACAACTTTAGCTCAGAATCAGTGTTGAGAGGCCTAACCTGAGCACAACCTCCTCAGCAAATCAAGGACTGTGTTACTGTCCTGTATCATTTCCAAATTTCCAAATGTAATACAAGAAGTTTTAGTTTAGGTAGTAATTAAATATTTACAAAACACACAGCCACCTTATTTTATATATCCATGTATCAGAATAAAACCTGGTGATGAGGTCACTGTCAAGCAAAGCTGAAGTTAAGCATTTTGACATAGCAATAAGAAAAAAAAATGGAAATTTGTTTACACTCAGAAAACCTGGCTGATGTGTTAGAACAGGAGTATCACAAATTTTGATCACCAGAAAATTGAATTTACACAGTGGTACAACATTTTACATTTTAACTGCAGCCTGTTGCCTCTGAGAAATCAGACTACACAAGGTCCTGTTCACAGTGCAGATCACATTCAGTACCAAACCTGTACAGAAGGAGAACGATTTAGACAGAGGACATGATAGATCGCATTCGAAGTCAAAATAGTGAGAGTTAGGAACAACAGCCTTCTTATTTCAGAGGAAAGCTACTGCCAGAAACTTCAGTGCTACGCAATGCCTTAAAATCAGATGTTTATGAATTTGCTATATAAGTTTTGTGGCCTCATGTTTCATTCTGCACAATTACAAGACAATTTATGTGGTTTTGAAAGAAATTGTTATTGACATTTTTGAGGATGGCTTCTGAGGTTTTGTAGAATTGCTTGCATCAATCTGTTGTCCAAAATGTTAAATCAGTGAAGTTGTGTTAGAGGTGATTCACATCTCCAGAGAAAATACATAATGGGCCAAAGTCACGCTTGGTGCAATTCCAGTGAATTTAATGGGGTTACATGAGGGATAGATTTTTGTTAATCTTGGATAAAACTATTCAGTTACATTAAATTTTAGCTCAAAAATAATAAATGAAGAAGGACAACATTATGGCTTAGAGCCTTGGGGTCCACAGGCCTGATTCCTCAAGGACATAATGAACTCATGTGTATGCTTGGTTCATAGAGATTAAACAAATTGACTTCAACCTATTTCCTTGGAAATGACGGTGCAGTGGAACTCTCCAGTTCATGTTCCTGTTCTCTCAGTGAGGACCAGGTCTAGAGACTGGTCTCCACTGTAGGAAGATGATCCAACATGTATCTGGTTCCTTTGGGAAGGAGAAGGCAGTTATCACAGGAAGGGGATAGAGCAGCTGTCTGAATGAGACATCCAAGTTTCTGAGTGCTTATATTTATTCTGTAGGGTATGATGGTTGCCCATCATTAGTTTGCACAGTGTTAAGAATAAACTAATCTTGCTCTGGTGGCAACACTTTGCCAAGAAACTTCAGCTATTCACCAGAGCAAACACTTTGAAAGTGAGTCATGAAAAATAATTAACTTTTAGCACTAACGAAGACACATTTCTCTTTATACAAAATAAAGCTTTTCCTCCTGGAGCCATACTTTCAGAAATCCACCTGATGGGCTGAATCACTTCTTAGACAGTTCTTCCCACATGAAAGTTTCCAGGCTGTATGACAGACCAGTTTGAGGATGTTCTACAGCAAGAGATTTCCGTGCTGAACGGAGCAGCTAGAGGTCACACACCCAACAGGGGTTGGCACCTGGAGACCCAAGTCCAGGGAAACCTACCTCTAACTCTCATCAAGTGACAATTACACTAGGTCCAGAAATTTGAAGATTTTAGGCCACCACAAGTTACTGGTTCCCCTCCCCAACCTCCACCTTATGGTTGTGGACATTCAAATGACATTTTTCAATAGTAAATCCTTAGAAGAGTATACTTTTTTCTTTCTTTTCAATCTGCCATGTAGACACTGGCAGGAAAAGACAAAATGATTGCTATGATATATCTTGTACAAAATAGGAGAAAATGAGGGTGTTTGCTAAAGTAAACCACCCTGTAGCCTTTCACAAACACTTTGATCATCCCATGGCAGGCCAAACCTGAAACATTTATAGCAGTCCTTAGCATTTCAGACATCCTCACTGGGTTGCCTGCTGAGTTTAAGTAGAAAAGTGATTTTTTATTCTTTAGTTTCTTTCTCACTATTCACAAGCCCACCCAGGCAGTATGTAATTCATCCAGACAGGAAATATTCCATTGTGTGGGCTGGATTACTTGGAAATGATTCACTTGTACCTGAGTTCAAAGCTTCTGGCACAGACCTATGGTACACTCTAGTCTGCAGTCATTCTTGCCTCAGACTTCTGTGCAAATAAGCTTCTAGAGCAAATCTTGCGAAATTTTGGTGGCTTCAAACTAACTTGGACTTAAAAGTGTTGTCTGGGATTTATGAAGAAGAAACAAAGAAGAAATATTTTAGACAGGAAAAAGCCCTGCACCAGAAGTCTACATTTCATGCGATTGCTACCCCAGAAGGGAAAGTTTACTTTTCCCCTAGGCTGTAAAATGATTTGATGTCCACTATCTTAACTCATTCCATAGTGATGTATATATAAGATTACACCACTTTCTCAGCAATCTCTTTCCTGATGTATTCAGTATTATAGAGTGTGGCTGTTCAGCACAGGTGGGGAAAATAAGATAAACATAGCCTTCACTGCAGTTTTTCTGTTGTGTTATTAATGTATGCAATGAAGGCACCTGTAGGAAATTTTTTTTTTCATTTCATGAAAATATTTGAGATCACTCCCTCTTTCTTCCCATATGATACTATTTACATCATGTTCAAAAAAAGATCCCTTGGAATTGGAAGGTAACAGAAAGGTAAGAACAGTAAAGAATAAAAGTCTTCTGCACCCCTCAGTGACCCAAACCTTGTAGTATTACATCAGGTTGCCCATGCAATTCTCCAAGAAGCAAAGACAGGCCTCTCAAACCTAAATCTCTCTAGGTCATGTTAGTAGTGTTTTTCTGCATCAATAACATATAATGAATTCAGACATAATCTTCTGAACCCAAGAGTCTCAGGAAATGTCTATAGTATTTGTGCAGTCCCATCTACTAAGAAACAAGATAGCATAGTCTGCACCAAAATTGTTTTGCTCTTATTAATTACCTGAGCTAACTAGTTTATAGACCTCTCTTCAGCAACCCAAGATGTTGTTCCCCACAGAAGTGCCCTAAATACTTCCTATTATTCATTCTAGATTATTTTGAGAATTTTATTAACAACTCCAAAAATGTCAGCAGAAGACCACTGGCAAAAAAAATATGCACACCTTGCAGGATTGACTACGTTACACAGAATGAACTAACCCTTCTACATAGATCATTAACATTGCATGAATTCACACTAAAGATTGCCATCAGGTGGAAGATTAGTACCTGTAAGCAGCATAGAATTGCAGGAGACAAATACGGAGCAACACTGCTTATCCCTGTTTTCAATTTCCAGAATTTTTTTGCAGTGTAGTTTTAAAGGAGCTGAGGTCAAGCTGAAATTCAAGGCCCCATGATCAAACTGCAGGGCCAATACATGCTTCTTCACTACTTTCTTGGTTGGTCATCACTAAGAAAATACCCAATATTAGGAAGGGCAACTGAAAACAGAGGAAGCTGCAGGGCTCATAACAAAAATCTTTATTTCAAATGTCATGCAAACTCCAAGGGGCAGGAACAAGATCTCTCACCAAAGAGGAATGAATGGATAGAGTCTCTCTAGGGAGGGATAGATAAATGTCTAGATTCACGCATCAGAGATGGCTTCCTAAAGATTTGTGGACCTAGCCAAAATAATTACATAAACAAGTCACAATTGTGCTCCTGTGGAACAACAAACAAAGTGTGCAGGCATACAGATATGACAGTTCCAGTTCAAATGTGGGGACATTGTACTAGCCTCCAGACAGCTAGTAAGAAAATACCTATGTCTCACGGAGCTTATGATTCCAAGACATAAGACAGGTATGTAGAACAGAGGTAGAACAGAAGCAGATGAAATAAGTTAACTGGCTTCATACTCCAAATCCCTGCTGGGTCAGGAACTGTCATTAAGCTTGAGTCCAAGTGTAATGCCAATCATAGAATCATAGAATGGTTTGGGTTGGAAAGGACCTTAAAGATCATCTAGTTCCAACCCCCTGCCATTGTCAGGGACACCCTCCACTAGACCAGGTTGCTCAAAGCCTCATCCAGCCTGGCCTTGAACACCTCCAGGGATGGGGCAGCCACAGCTTCCCTGGGCAACCTGTTCCAGTGCCTCACCACCCTCACAGTAAAAAATTTCTTCCTAATGTCTAGTCTAAATCTCTCTTTCAGCTTATACCCATTACCCCTTGTCCTCTCACTACACTCCCTGATAAAGAGTGCCTCCCCATCTCTCCTGTAGCCCCCTTCAGGTACTGGAAAGCTGCTATTAGGTCTCCTTGGAGCCTTCTCTTCTCCAGGGTGAATAACCCCAACTCTCTCAGCCTGTCCTCATAGGGGAAGTGCTCCAGCCCTCTGACCATTTTCGTGGCTCTCCTCTGGACTCTCTCCAAAAGGTCCAGGTCTTTTTTATGTTGGGGGACCCACATCAAACATGCTTTGCTACTATCCTATGTCCAGACACTAGCCTGTGCTACGCACCCCATTTTGGTGGAGAGGGAAAAAAAGGAGCAAGCTTTGTTTTGTTTTTTTTTCCATATGACTATGCTTACCACACTGCCTTTCTTGTTCATAATGAAATATGAATAGGAGAGAAATAGTATGCTGGCACTTTTTCTAAATACTGACAATTGTTGTAATATCAACTGATGACAAGAAAATGTATATATCTGATTTTTTCTGCATTTCAGGAAGAGATAGAAAATGAGAAAATGAAATAAACAAAACTTAGTCATTTAAATCCCTCAAAATATGGAAAACCAAGCCACTATTTCCACCTTCAAGAAATATTTTTAAAGTCCTTGAAAGAATACTTTGTTCTTGAAAGCACTTGTCACGAAGTACCTGAAAAATTTTAATAAGAACAAAGCACTTCAAAAATGACAAAACTATGTACTGTTGGAATGACTCAGAAGACTTGGATGCAAAGATATGGACAAAACAGCAGACTGGAGAAGCAGACGGCCATGGGATCTGTGCTCTGCTGCATTTAGAGATGACAATAGATTTGCTGTGGGGAAATAAAAAGCACAAACCACTTTTCCACTGTGTCTTGAAAAAATGGATGAGGATCAGTAATCTAGCACACACTAAGGTTTTCAAAACAGCTGACCAGCATTTTCTAGAAACACATCAAGAAACCAAAATTGTTCTGACTAACATGAAGTCCTTCATGGTAAACTACACTAAATAAGGTGAGAAATGTTTGTTTTCAGCTGAGGCTATGTAGTTCTTGAAGTAAAACCCAGTGGAACAGTATCTTGGATTAACAGCTCATAGATGCACAGGATGTCAAACACCAGCAGACTCTTGAATATTCTGCTTCCTACATCATTAATTCTGCATCAGAATTCCTTTATCCTGATCTTGGAAGATCATCTTCTATCTTTTTTCCCCAGGTCTCTTTATTTTCACTCACTAACTATAACTGTGTAAGAAAAGCAAAACTTTTGACCTACTACTCTATCCTGCAGATTTGAACTTGTGCCTGTTTACTCATAGTATTTTTTAGATCCAATAGGGTAAAAAGAAGTGGCTAATGCCCTTTTTCATCAATGGATCTCATTTCTAGGACAGACCAGAACAATGCCTCTATCTCCTCCTTCTCTTATGTTCCACGTTCTTTCTCACATGGTGTCTGTATTATTTTTTTCCCCTAGCCTTTTTTCTGTTTCCAATCTTTACACAGTCTGAATTCTTTTACATTACAAATTTGACAAGAAAAGGAAAAAATGGTTCAAATATTAAATTAAATGCATTATGGTGACAGTTTTAAGTCTCTTCTCTGCACAGATCCAGGGTCTATCTACTCTTGGTTCCTGTTGTCACACACAGGAAGAACTGTAGCTCAAAGCTGTAGGACAAGCAGACCAGTGAACTAAGCTCCCCTGCCATTTGCCCCCCAATAAACCTCTAAAGTTTTGTTGAGATTGAAAAGAAAAAACTGTTTGGGAAGGAAACATGCCAGAAGAGTCAGATGAGAGGAGAACAGATAAGATACAAAAGACAGCAATATTTCTTTTTCAAAGATTTTCTCTAAGGAACTAGACTGGATCATGGGGTTCTGCATTAAGTTCCTGCCTCATGAGGCAACGCTGGTATGCTTTTCATAAGTAAATATAGACTCTGGGTTTCTACCACACGATCTGTAAAAGGGGAATCCTACTACTGATGGCCATTATTTCCTGTTTTTTAAAAAAATAGCAGAACTCCAGACCAACTATTTACTATTGGTCCATAGGGTGATCCCATAAATCTCAAAGCAAAGGCAGAAAATGCAAGCACTGCATGATAAAAAGGAAGTTAAGCAGAAGGGCAGCACTTTCTCAAGGTCACAAAACAAACAACAGGGAGAGACAGAATGTGACCTTGGCCATGTAGCTCTAACCATTGGTCAACACTGCCCCCAGCCTGAAGATTTAATGTGCCAGAAAGGATGCTACACATCCCCACTGCACAGCTGTCAGCAATTAAGGGTGGAACACTGAAAGGAGACTCAGGCTTTCACCTCCAGGAACTGTTATTGCCAAGTTTCTCCACGGTGGACTCTTCCACTCTTTGACGTGCGCAATAGTTTGAAGTCACAGTCTGGCCACAGAGTATGGGGCTAAATGCAAATTACTTGAATCCCAGAAAAAGGTCAGGGAGTCTCTTACTCACAGATGTTGTTCTGGAAAAGGTGTTTCATCGGTTCAGTGTTTGAATCAAATAAAGAATTTCCATTTGGCTAAACTTTCACTGAATATTATCAAGGGATTATAAACATTCTACTTTAAAATTATATGTCCAGCTGCTACTTGCTAATTATAAATCTAGGTTTTAGTTCTGGCTTTGAAAAATATACTTCCTGGGTGGATAACATGCCCTCCCGAACTGCTGTCTCAGAAGAAAACACAAAGAGACCATCACAAAAGCTTTTCCTATCAGCTGTCATATAGACTGAGAATATTCATTTTAGTTCCAGATTTGTGTAACTAGTAAAGTAAACATGAACCTCATGTATGCTTACTTAAAACTCTGATGGGAAAGTAACGTTTTTCCTGATTGCGGGAAAAGACCAGTCAACCATAGAGCATGGGAGGAAATCCACTGTGTCTGTTGTCTGACGTGTAGTGAAAAACAAACTGATATTTAAGAACACCTTGTATTGACCTAATTTTCCATCCAAAAAAAAGTGAGAACTGGCAAGAGTGTACTGAAACATCCACTTGTTACACTGTAGGTTAAAATCAGTTCATTTTGGTGTAAACATTTCATTCTTCTAATATGCTAAGTCATGCTGTTTTATCTATTACAGACTAAAGACGTGAATTTACTGTAAAAAATCCACCTCAGTATTTCTTTTTGCATTGAGTTCCTTCTTTGACTCATTTTTGACGGCAAGCAGACTGATGGGAAGGAGAGAAGCAAATACAAAGAGTCTTTAAAACAGACTGTTCTGATTATGGATGTGCTTATGACTAAGGCACTTGTTCGAAACTTGGTTTCTCATTCAGTTCTTGACTCTGCTGCATACCTACTTCATGAAACTGTACAGTTCACAGACTTTATCTCAGTTTCTTCATCTGAAAAACTGAGGTAATCTTCATTTTACTGTGATTTTGTCAGGATAGCTTCATTTATAGTTGTAGGCATCACACACACACCTGCAGATGAAAAGCAGTATTCCTAGACTCATCACCATGTGTTATGTGCTTACTCTCAGCATTGTTTATGCTAAGTTTTAAAGAAAATCTTCTCAAATTCTTCTAAGTCTTGTGCTGATTAGGGACATCCCATCTAATATGCAAACAGAAGCAAACTGCTTGGTTTATGACTTTTAATCAGATAGCAGACAGAAAAACATATGACAACAAGCTATGAATCAGAATTCTTCCGGTAAATATTTGAAATAACACATGCATTGAGAAAATACAACCATTTGTAACCAGATGGCAAATAAAAACAAGAGGAATATGTCCTGTAATGAGTATTACCTCAGCAAAATTGTTCTTATCTTCAACGGCAGGCCAGCTGTGTGTTGCATATTGCTGCAGGAGGTCTCAGGGCTGAGCTCCAGCTCTGAGATTAGTGATGTTGTCCTAAACTGAGAAATATACTCCTAACAAGTACACATTTCTGTACTCTTAATGGATCTCTTCATAATTTTGAAAGCGTGTAGGTATTGTGAGACTGATTTTGTACTCAGTGTCAGCCACTCAGGCCCATTTATTACAGAAGGCTAAACAGATTTAAGAATTCTCACTGTGCTCTCAGAAATTAACATAATTTCAGAATAATTAAAATTTACAGCTAGCAAACAAACACAGCCAGGAGATTAAATCAGTTCTAAATTAATGTTCCACTGGTGGGATGTTATGAATGGCTAGTGGCAAACATAGTACTTTACAGGGATTTTACAGGCAAAGTTTCTGTGAGTGTCAGATTCTGCAGCCTAAATAAGATCTCCTGATATGTGTTCATCTAAGTACGGTAGATACTTCAGATTTTAAAATGCTTTGGCCAAAAGCCTCATAATTTCTCTTTTAATTTTATATATCTACATCAAGATATGTTTGCATAGATATCTTTGTTTGCCCTTCTCATATTAAGAAACACTTCAAGGCTGCACGTTCATTGCCTGGCTTTCGTTTGTTTAACCATGTTGCACATCTTAGTTGGGCACACCTGCAAGTTAATGGCTGTCTAGAGAGCCAGCCTTTAGACTGGTTGGAATTTCATTTAAGACAACAATTTGAGTGCCTTGGCCTTCTCCTGCCTCCAAAACACAAATGCTGAGCTTGAAAAAATAGCTGTAAATGTGCTGAAAGGAAATTGTAGAATTGCTCTTTCCTCCACCCCCTCCTCAATGCCCCACTCCACGGCACTACGATAAATACCAGCAATACAGGGCTGGGAAATTCCTCTGAAAATGCTAAAACATGAGTCTCATATTATACACTAGCACTGGTCATTCCCAGGCAAGGCCACTGAGAACTGTACTGGTGTGAAAAAATTCCCAGAGCCCTCCCTGGTTTATTGCAATGACCATTGTGAAGGACACTTTGTAGTGCAGCTTGTTCCTGAGATTTGGAAACCAGGGGACCTGTCAGCAATAAAAATACTTGTTGGTTTTTTTTGTATTAAAGGACTTAGATATGGCAAGGGATATCCAATATATGTCACAAAGTCTGTAGAATGTCCAGTCATTTTCAATTATTTCACCTGGCCTAGCATTGCCATACTTCTATTGGACAATACTATGACACACAAGAAGCTCTATTCAAAATGTTTATAGGCGTCAGATGGATGACCTTCACTATCAGAAGGATGTTCTCTAAAATTCATTAATCTTAATTGGGAATCCATTGTTCATTTCCAGTTTAAACTGCCAATGATAAAGTAATTAGTTCTCTTCCTTTTGAAGAAGTACTTCAAATGTTCTTATGATTTAAGAAATTCACTTATTGAATTTTTTCAGTACTGAAGTACAAATCCACTTTTCCAAAGATATTAAAAAGACACATAGAACACTGCTGTGTAGTGTGCAGTCTTGCTTTTATATAGTAAAAAACATTTTTGCTTTTCTGAATAGTTTACCTTTCAAAAGCATGAAATTAAGATAATATTTTCATTTTCAGTTCCCCATATTAGTGGTCATTGTTGCTTCTGTCAAAGCAACAATCACTTCACACCAATTGATTGGCCAATTTTTACACTCATTTTTAAGCTTTCTGCATTAGTTAAGGCCACTTAAGGTATGATTCAGTTCTCAGCTTTCAACCAACATAAGTCCTAGAAAAGATATAAGAAGAAAAATGCCTACAGCACTGTTAGATGTCCTCTCTCTTAATAAAGAAGGTGATTAGACTCTCGTACAGCTATCAAATAAAGGTAAAATACAGAACTTCTTTAGTACATTTAAAGTCTTAAGGATTTAATTTCTTCCTGAATCAGGACAATGGCTCCCCTTTCCTTCTTCCTTACAGACCTAATCAGAAGTATCATCTTTTACTAAAAATCCATACAAATAAAAGAGTTTTGTTAGATACTTCAGCTTTGACTTTTGTCTAAATGACTGTCGATTTCTTGTTCAAATATAAAGTTTTGGCTATTGAAAGCATTTAACAGATTATTCCATAAAATTTATGTTTTCTAAAAATTAGCCACTTTTAGAAATTCATAGTAGACCTAATTTTAAAATAGGGGTGGAGAGAGCAAAGTGAAAGATAACACATTTTATGTGCAAACATATTTTATGGACTATTTTTTCTAGAATGCTGCTAGTACTATGATAAAAATAACTAACCAGGACACTGCTGATTCCTCTTGACATTAGTATGTAAATATTTTCTCATGTAAATCTAAGCACATGTTGGAAAAAAGTTTAAAGATGACCTGTACAGATAGCAAAATAAAAGTTTTTTTGGTAAATGGGGGAGCGTTGTGTGTGTGGCACGGTGAAAGGTGCACAGGAGAAAGGTAGATTTTTTCTCTTCTCATGCATTTTCATTCATTTTACTTCTTACTTAGAAAAAATGGTTATTAACTTCAGGATTTAGATTGATATAATTTAAAGAAAATTGTTTTATTTAGCATTTCAAAGCAGAAAAGTCCCTAAACCCATTGCCAAGAAAAAAACAAAACAAAACAAAACAAACAACAAGCTATAACTACAAAAGCTTTACAGTGCATTGTTATTTCCAGAAACATTTTATGTGTATTAACTCTACTGACAAAACCAGAGGGAGTACATAAACAAACTTAGAAGAAAGTGCTCCTGGCAGCAGATGAGCACACCGGAGATTCTACACACTGTCATCCTTGGACTTACTGGTTAGGGACTTTTTGTTTTTACAACCACTTTAGAGTTGGCTGTGACTTCTAAGCAAAGCTAACACAGTGAATAAGAAACACATCTTGTCTGTCTGTTCTTCAAGAAACTGAAAATATACACGATGCAATTTTCTGCTTTGGTTATGTGTTTAACTCAGTTGTAAACATCAACACAGTGGTTGAGAGGATATCGCAGCCAGCCCCAACACATAATCCTCACCTTCTGGTTTCAAGAGGACGCCTGCCTATTGGTGACAGTCAGGTCTGAAGAGGTTAATAATTCACAAAAAGTCCCTGATATCAGGCCAGCACAAACTACTCACTACTGTTTACAGCAGCAGGCACCACCTGTCACATAGATATAGCACAACATTTGGTTTATATTAACCTTGGGGGCATCAGAAAAGGGCCTTGGAGAAAGCCACATATACGGTTCCAAAGTCTGAGAGAACAAGGGATGGGACTGAACTTGGAGAAGTTATTTTCCTTGAAAAGGTGGAGATTAGACTTGTCCCATTTTAGGACAAGGGGTAACAGTTATAAACTGAAAGAGGGTAGATTTAGATTACATATTAGGAAGAAATTTTTCACTGTGAGGGTGGTGAGGCAGTGGAACAAGTTGCCCAGGGAAGCTGTGGATGCCCCATCCCTGGAGGTGTTCAAGGCCAGGCTAGATGAGGCTTTGAGCAACCTGGTCTAGTGGAGGGCGTCCCTGCCCATAGCAGGGGTGTTGGAACTCAATGATCTTTAAGGTCCCTTCCAACCCAAACCATTCTATGATTTTCTTCTCTCACTGAAGGCTTCTCAGTTAAACTTTCCCGGCTGATGCACTTCACCAAATTATCCCTCTCCAGAATCCATACTGACACAGAATATCTCCTTTTAATTATCAAGAAAGATGGAGGAAAATATATCCATCATCTTTGCAGTAAAAAAATTCTGATAACCAATTTGTACTGAAATATGTTAAACATTTCAGAAAAAAAAAACCACAAAAGACCTACTTCACAAAGACCATAATTAACAGGAATAGGTATTACAAATTTGTAACTTAAAAGCTTTTTTTTCCTTTTTCTAGTTTTAAGTGTGTTAAAATGCTATTTCTTTAAACAACAACAGCAAAAAAAGGATGTTAGATTGACCATTAATATCTAATTGTCCTAAAATCTGTCAGAAGCAAGTATTTAGACTTCCAACTTTCCAAAAAAAGTACAGAACAGGGTTTTAAAGCTAGCTTGGAGCTAAAAGAAGACTAACACAGTACTGAAAATCCACACATCTCTCTAATTAGACTTTTTTACTGCACAATAAATCTTAGAACAGTTTGTATATGTACTGCAATTGCAGTATGACTCAAACAGCATTAATCAAGTGTTATGGTAACCTCATTTTAAAGTACAAACCCAGTCAAACATTTCTATCTCTGTACTTCATTTCTTACCAAAATTCTTTAAATAGGAAGGATTCTAGGATGTCCTGCGTATTTGCTTTCCTTATAAAAATGTCAAATCTCAAAGGCTACCTACATACCCAGAATTCTTTACTGTATTTTCTTCTGTGTGCCAGTATTTGACATCATTTCTGCTTTGTTTGAACAGCTGGTCTTCGCAAAACTTCAGGAGTTCAGAGGTACAATCAAGGCCAAGACCTCACTCTTCATAAAGAAGAAATACAGAGCACAAGGAAATGGGATGTATCACCAAACATCCACGTCCCTTCCCTCAAGGGATAAGCTTGTTAAATTAAAAGTTCCCTACTGCTTTGTTAATGTAGATTTCATCATACCCCTCAGAAGTACAGTGTGTTATGACAGAGTCATGATTTTCAATGACTCAAGGATATAACTATTCATTATTTTCTACATTGCAGTTGTGACTGATTCCATTGCAAATTACAGATGCCCATCATATCCTCTATCTAGACCTTATCCCAACATTCAGCTTTCAATGTGACACTGAAGAAATGCTTTTTAAGGAGATGGAGAGCCTGAAAATGGATTTTATCATGGTCAGCTGCAAGGGAGCAGTGAGAGCAGGGCTCCACAAAGACACCAAACCAGGAAGGACCCCACATAGGACCCTGGCTTGGTGGCAGCAGACAGTTCCATTAGTCCAGACAGAAAAAGGCAATGGCTGGGTACAATTCAGAACACAGGACTGGAGGCAACATAGGTGCAAAGACCACCCAGGAGTCAGAGCCAGCAGACCAACTACCTATAGTACAACCTAGGCAAGACTAGGTGCCCAAGCTTCAGCTTATCTGGAGCTCCTGGGTTATTAGTAGAGAGAACACCTTGGTAGTGGTCCCAGGTCAGGCCAGTCAGGGCAATTAAAACCCACTAGGGCCCTTAGAGCCCTAACAGTCAACAATACAAATTTTCAGTGTTTCTATGACTATTCCTCTATGTTTTTCAGCCTTGAGAGCTCTTTAAGAAGAACATCAGGTAGCATCAACAGAAAATTTTGTCTGAGCTAATCTTTGTTTATTCTTTCTTTCGGGTTTTTCAGCCTTTTCAGTCACATTATTGATCGATTGCACGTTTATTTTCATTCAAGTTTATAAAATGGTTATAAAACAAAAACCAATCAGCCTGTCCACATCCCAATCCTTCTTAAATCCACTTCTCAGTGTGGTGAAAAAGATCAAGACTGAAACACTCGTTAAGGAAAGGAAACTTTACCTAGCTATCCAAGTCACGTCTGTGAATAGTAAGATTCCTGTATTAGAATTCTCATAGACCTGAGCCCTAAATCATCCATTCCTTCAGAAGCCCTGAAGAACCAGCTTTAATATTTTGTGAAAAATAACATTTCCTTTAAAATGCATTGGTTTCAGCTGTGTTTTGTCAAAAGGCATCTAAGTTTCTGAAGCTGATTTCTGTCCAATTCAGAGTTAAATTGTAGAGCAGGGACCTGAAGACAAACCAGGGGTCTGCACACCTGGAGAGGGCAGCATGACAGGATTTCAGGTTTCCTGTGTGTAACTGTGGTGGGTTGACCCTGGCTGGACATCAAGTGTGCACCATAAGCCACTCTGTCACTCCGCCTCCTCAGCTGGACAAGAGAAAGAAAATATAATGAAAGGCTCGTGGGTCGAGATAAGGACAGGGAGAGATCAGTCAGCAATTACTGTAATGGGCAAAACACACTTGAATTGGGAAAATTAGTTTCATTTGTTACCAGTCAAAATCAGAGTAAGATAATGAGAAATAAAAACTAAATCTTAAAATACCTTATCTCCCCCCCGCCTTCTTCCAAGGTCCAGCTTCACTCCTTACTTTCTCTACCTCCTCCCCTCCAGCAGCTCAGAGGGACAGGGAATGGGGGTTGTCATCAGTTCATCACGCGTTGTTTCTGACACTACTTCCTCCTCAGGGGAGAACTCCTCATGCTCTTCCCTTGCTCCACCATAGAAGACAGTCCTCCATGAACTTCTCCAATGTGAGTCCTTCCCACAGGCTGCAGTTCTGCAGGAACGGCTTCAGCGTGGGTCCCTTCCATGGGGTGCAGTCCTTCAGGCACAGACTGCCCCAGCGTGGGTCCCCCACAGGGTCACAAGTCCTGCCAGGAAACCTGCTCCAGCCTGGGCTCCTCTCTCCATGGGTCCACAGGTGCTGCCAGGAGCCTGCTCCCGCGTAGGCTTCCTACAGGGTCACAGCCTCCTTCGGGGTCCTCCAGAGGTTGCAGGTGTGTCTCTGCTCCACCATTGCCCTCCATGGCTGCAGGGGCACAGCTGCCACACCATGGTCTTCACCGCGAGCTGCAGGGGAACCTCTGCTCCAGCACCTGGAGCACCTACTCCCCCTCTTATTCACTGACCTTGTGTCTGCAGAGTTTCACATCTCACTCCTCACCCTGGCTGCAGTTGCTGTTGCACACGTCTTTTTCCCCCTTCTTAAACATGTTATCAGAGATGTGCTACCACTGTGTCTGATGGGCTCAGCCTGGCCAGTGATGGGTCCATGTTGGAGCTAGTGGCATTGTCTCTACTGGACATAGGGGAAGCTTTTAGCAGCTTCTCATAGAAGCCACCCCTGTAGCCCCTCCAGTACTGAAACCTTGCCATGCAAACCCAATACAGTAATGCACTCAGGCTCTGGTGTCATTTTGAAAGTTTCTAAATGACAGAAGCTGAACATCAGAATCTCCTCCCCCATTCAGGTTCAAAGCACATCCAGTCTACCACAATGCTACATTTTGGACTGCTGGTCTGTGTCTGTATTCACAAATAATGGATCTGTAAACTGAAAGATCTGGTGCTGAGGATCTGACATCCACACTATGCACCCTTCAAGGGTTTATGGCTTGGATTAGCTCAAATCTGACTGCATGTACTGCATGCCTGTCTACATCTGGAGTGTACCAGGTGCCCTTTCAACTTAATTTTATCTAAAAGGTGTCCTGCTCAGGCACTTGAGATGGCTCCATGATACAAACCAAAGCACATTAAGTGAAGATGATGTGGAGATTCTCTTTAAAAGCACACTTGTAATATGAACTAAGACAGCAATATAGTTGGGTGCAGGAAGATTCCTATTGCAGACGGAAGCTGGAAGACACTTCCCCCCCACTCCTTCTACCCCCACCTTGGAAGCAGGAGTTCTGATGTTTGTGTTAGATTACTGAGAAGACAGACAGAAACATTATTTTGAATTCAGCTTTTTTTTTACATTTTTTTCAGGTCCATGTTCCTGCACAATATATACCAATGACACATTCTTCAATAGCCATCTGACGTATGAAAGAAGTGACAGAAAATGTATTCACCCCTTCATCTTTTCAGCTTTCTTTATCCAGTGAAATAGAATGTACTCACAGAAACACAAAACATATCTTGCTTCTACTCCTATGCATTTGAGTGCATCCATGAGAATGAAGCTCATGAAGCCTAGATGAGGCTAAGGAAGCTGTGATAGTGTAGTAGGGATTTAATTAAAATAAAAAACAAGTTACTGATGAAGTATGCAATTTATTTTCAGCTTATAAATCCTGATTTTAAAGTGAAAAGGGTTCACAGAGGATGTATAAAAAATTTAGTGGCTAAGTCCTTCTAGTGTCAAAACCACATATTGACATAAGAACACACACTTCTGTGGAAAAAAAAAATGTGAACCCATTCCATTGTAAGATGTCAGTAAATCAGCCTTGGTTAAACTCAGCTCCCATTGTGCAGCTGCATATGTATTCCACTATGTTACAAACTTTCTTTACTACGTCATTCAGTAAATCAATCTATGAAGAAGAAGAAATTTTGAGCAAGGAATGAGTCATTATATTTATTTGAATTTCATTGACCCCTGGTGGGAATGAGGGGAAGAGTGGCACTGCCCATTTCTGTGAATGCAATGTTCTCTTGTCCCATGCCAAGACACTTTATTTTTTACTTGGACAGATTCTGAGTTGGAAACATAAATAACAAAACCAGTATTCCTGTTGGCCACCTTCTCAAATAAGTAAGGGTTGCAGGGGAAGGAAAGAGATTTAATTCATACTTGTCAGTCACCAAGCAACCAGAGAATAAACAAAGCATCACAGGGTGAACATAGAATGAAGTAAGGATGTCTTGTGTCTCTTTAAATTCTGTATTGATTACTTTGTGTACATACATACACAAATATATTTTTTGTGTGTGAGTGTGGGTGTGTGTGTCAAATCCAGCAAAAGTTTATATTGCTTTATGTATGAATGCTTTATATATGCCGTTAACATCATAAAAGACAATTTGATAGAAGAACAGAGCAGACCAAACATTTGCTTAGTCATGTCGTTGCTCTGTTCCAAATATAGCAACAATTGAGGTGGTTGAGTTCCACATCATAGTTCTTACAAACTCTACACAAACATACAAAGGTGAGCTGTGTATGTGTGCACAACTGCTCCACTGAGATCTGGTGTTTTTGTCAACAAACTAGAGATGTACCATCAAAGCCTCCAAAACTGATAAGAATGACTCATTGTTAAGTTTATTCTGCTATGTTCCTTGTTGGTGAGTGTCCTGGTTTCAGCTGCAAAAAAGTTAGCTTTCTTCATAGTAGCTAGTGTGAGGCTGTGGTTTGGATTTTTGTTGAGAAGAAGGCTGATAATATACGGATGTTTATAATTGTTGCCAGGACAGTCAAGGACATTTCCAATTTCCCATGCTTTTGACAGAGTGCAGGTGCACAAGAAGCTAGGAGGGAACACGGACCACAATCACTGCAGGTGCACAAGAAGCTAGGAGGGAGCACGGACCACAATCACCAGCCTAACGTTCAACCTTAGGTTTAGGATTGAGATCTAAATTGGCCAATAGTCTATTTCCTATCGTGCACATCATCCCCAGTATATAAGTGTCTGGTAGTTCGCTCGCTCTCTCTGTTAATCTCTTGGTCAGCTTTCTCAGACTCCTGGACTCTTGGGCTCTTCTGGAGGAAGTTTTGGGACTCTCTGTCTTGGGATTGTCAGCTGGTAATGGGCTGAGCCTTGGTCATTGGGTGGTGAGCAGTTGCATTGTGTATCACTCATTTGTATATTTGTGTATTACTATTATTATCATTATTATTTTCAGTTTTGTTGTAGTTTAGTTAATAAATTGTTCTTATCTCAACTCATGAGTCTTTTGTCCCTTTACCCCTTTAATTCTCTCCCCCATCCCCGGGAGATGTTAGGCTCATCCCAGGAGAGTGAGTGAGTGTCTGTTGGGGTGTTTGCTGCTGTCTGAGTGTTTCAAACCCTGAGAGTGAGGAAAGCAACAAAATTGAGTGAGTTATAATAGGAAATGAGATAAGTTGCCTTCAGGGCAATTAGCAAAAAAAATTGTCACATTAATTACCTCTAAATATTCCTTCATAACAGAAAAATCCCATATCTGTTGACTTAGATACTAGATTTCTGGACTCGTGGTACAATGTCGATTTTTCAATTAGCCCTCAGAGCAGCAAAGCAGTTGATCTTTTGATACACAGCCCATAATATTTCAGGTCCTGTGGTAAACTGGAAATCAAACGGAGTGATCTTCAAAACTCTTGAAAGTCCCTGACCTTGAAACACTGAAGTAGTCTCAATGAAAATAATTGGGCAGTATCTTCAGTGTCTGAGCAGCTTATATTCTTCTGGTTAAAGCACCTCTGTCTATGTGACCACATTGAAGCTTTGGGTTGTGTCATGTTTCCGCAATGTTTTGATAAGTGATGTTGAAAGCTTATAAAGATGAACTAGCCTTCTCTGGATGCCTTACTACCAAAATGGCACTGCATTATGAATAGCCCTGTTACATGTCCACGTGCAGTCCCCTGCTCACCTGACAGATGTGCTTAATAACCTTAACAAGAATGTAGAATTCCTCATAGCTGGTGCTGAGCTGAGATCAGCAGGTAACATATTTCCATTGACAACCAGTCCCCGTTCCCTGTGTTGGAAACACCCAGCCTTCCAGGATGAGAACTTGGGTTGCTTCTGAGAACTGTCAGTCACGGGCTATTTTCCTGTGCATTGCAGGATCAACCAGCAAGACTATAAAGCACATTAAAAGGCTTTTCATTTGGCCTAGTTCTTCTGCTCTTTCTTTTTAGATTCGTAAGTTCTTAAGAAGGTGTTACAAAACAATTCTTCCCTATTCCGTTCTCTGGGCAAGCTGCACACGGCCAAATGGTAGTATAAAATACTGTTTCAATCAGCTGATTCTCTAGGAACTTTTAGCCCAAGGGAGACATTCTGCAGCAAGAGAAAACAGAACATAATCAAATCAAAAGCATGCTCAGCACTGAGAAAATATCAGTATTCAGTTGTCTCAGGAGAATATATAATATCTCTGTTGTTACCCTAGGAAGGTAAGAAAGAAATTGCTGTTCATGTTTCTCATACCCACTCCTGTTTATGAAAAGCTAGCTTGTCTATTCATCTATTTCAGTAAATTGTAGATGCTTTTAAGGACCTACAATTCATTTTTTTGTGTGTCGAAAGAGCCTCACTGAATCTCTTCAGGATAATTTCTTGCTGGTATTTTTCTTATACTCTTTTGTCATTCTAACGTTCCCTGATGGCTTTAATCACAGAATCACAGAATGATTGAGGTTGGAAGGGATCTCTGGAGATCACCTTGTCCAACTCCTCTGCTCAAGCAGGGCCATCTAGAGCCGGTTGCCCAGGACTGTGTCTAGATTTTTTTTATTATCTCCAAGGATGGAGACTCCACAACCTCTCTGGGCAACCTGTGCCAGTGCTCAGTCACTTTTACCTTCGCAGTAAAAAGGTGTTTCCTTATGTTCAGAGGAAACCTCCTGTGTTTCAGTTTGTGCCCATTGCCCGTGGTCCTGTCACTGGGCACCAGTGAAAAGAACCTGGCTGCACCATCGCCTTTACAGTCTCCCCTCAGGTATTTATATATATTGATAAGACATCCCTGAGCCTTCTCTTCTCCAGGCTAAACAGTCCCAGCTCTCTCAGCCTTTCCCCACAGGAAAGAAGCTCCAGTCCCTTCATCATCCTTGCGCCCCTGTCCATGACTCTTTTGTAGTGAGGAGCCCAGAACTGGACACAGCACTCCAGATGTGGCCTCACTAGTGTTGAAAAAAAGGGGAAGGATCACCCCCCTTGAGCTGCTGGCAATGCTTTGTCTAATGCAGACCAGGATATCATTTGCCTTCTTTGCAGCAAGGGCACATCACAGGTCCGTGTTAAACTTGGTGCCTGCCAGGAGCCCCAGGTACTTTTCTA